>NC_072773.1:2275715-2362396 GCF_022539595.1 Amphiprion ocellaris
CCTCTCCAGGTAAACACACCTGATCACAGCTGGAAACGCACCGCAACTGGACCAGCATGCTACATGCAGCGCATTTCCAGCTGCGATCAGGTGTGTTTACCTGGAGAGGGCTGTAGCTCATTTGCATAAAGTAGACTGGACTCCAGCGTGAGGAGATTAGGTAGGGGGAAAAAAGAAACGGATAAATCGTGAATCGGGATTTTTTGTGAAAAAATCGGAGATTTTTTTTTTTTTTTAGACCATATCGCCCAGCCCTAGTTTGATTGTATTTTTGTCAGTTTGGTCAAAATTTACAACATTTTAGACAGAAGCTGATTCATTCTGGATAAAAATTATTTAATTCTGCACAAAATTTTACATATTTTATTAAATAATATCTCATTTTGGACAGAATTAAGGTCATTCTAGACTAAATTTGAGTCATTTTGTCCAAAATTTAGTTCCACTTTGGAGGACTTCATGTTATTTTGGACAAAGTCAGCGTACATTTGGAAAAGATCAGAGTAATTTTAGGGAAAAATTTACATAATTTTGGACAATTTTATTAAATTTGCGACAAAAACAACTTCATTATGTACTACATCTTACATATTTTAGAAAATAATCATTTTTTTTGCACAGACTCAAAGTCATGTTAAACAAAATTTGAGTCATTCTGGATAAAATTTGAGTCATTTTGGACAATATTTTATAAATCAATGTTTCATTTTTGACAGAATTTAGGTCATTCTAGACAAAATTTGAGTCCTTTTGGACGACTTCATATTATTTTGTACAGACTCAGCGTACATTTGGACAAAATTTGAGTAATTTTGGTAAGAATGTACATAATTTTGGAAAATTTAAATTAGGAAGAAAAATAGTTTTATTTTGTACTAAATCTTACATATTTTAGAACATACTGGACAAACTTTGTCATTCGAAACAATATTTTAGTCATTTTGGACAAATAGATGTTATTTAAGGCAAAATCTGACATATTTTAGAAAATAATGTGTCATTCTGGACAGAATTGAGGTAATTCTGGGCAAAGTCTTAGTAATTTTGGACACTTTTGGAGTCATTTTGGACAAACAGTGAGTGTTTTTGAGCAGTTTTATGTGATTTGGAACAAATTTTAAGGTCCTGCATGGGATAAAAATATATTTTAAAAAATGTAAATATCTGGCAGCAAGGATGCCAGAAAACAAAAGAAACTGTGGAATATCATACTGGTAATAAAATGGTAAAAATGAATAATGATATTTTTAACTGACTGTAAATACAGAAACTCTGCAATTTTACCATGACATGCTGTAAAAGAACAAATAATTTTAAAAATAGACAGAAAAAAAATCCTCAATGTACATAATTTTTCTTCCAAATTACGACTAATATCTGTAATATTTCATTTGGTGCTGATTTAAATACAGTAAAGAATGTGTATTTTATTTTCAAACATTAAAAAAACCTAAACACTAATTAGAATATATAAAAATATGGTCCATAATAAGTTGAAACCTGATTAAGAAATTGTCCAAAATGATTCAAAATTTGTCCAAATCAATTCAGAAATGGTCTGAAATGACCAAGAATCTGCACTAAATGACTCCAAAAAGTTCTCTAAAAGACTCCAGAATTGTCCAAATGTTCCCATACCAGTCAAATTATCTAAAAACTGCAACCTTGTCTGGTCAGACTTTCCACACATCAGATTGTACTGATGTTGGAGCCTCAACAGTTGGAGAAATGTTGACCAAAGATTGTATTTTAGTAGAAATATGGATCCATCCACTTCCAGGGACTTTCTGGAGGCACAGAAACGCCTCTGAAGCTCTGCAGACAGTAATCAGAATCAATCAACTGATTGGGTTTGAGTGTGAAACGCCTCCGTGCTGCATCAGGAATAAGAAGCCTGATTGGATGGTTTTAGTCGCCTCCCCTCATCATGGACCAATCACAATCAGCCATTCCTGATTCAGAGGTGACGGTTTCTAACGTCTCCTTCAGGGAAGTAAAATATCTTCTAAATTCACAGAAGAAAATGCTGTCAAATAGAGGTTTTACTCAACAGTAAGACTTCTGAATCTGTCACTGCAAAAATGGATCTTCTTGTCTGGAATAATCACGTTTTTATTTATTTTTTTGCTGTATAAACACTAAATAAATACTGGGACGGCTAATGAAAATCAAAGTCGAGACAAATTAACATTTAGGAAAATACAGATTTTTAATGTGGATGTTTTCTGCGATTTAACTAGAAATATTAAGTAACCTTAAAAATCTGTGCTCATTTAAATATAGAAAAATATCGTGTAATTTCGGTAATAATGCTCAATTGTTGGAAGAGAATAATATAGAATGTATAAATATACAGATTTTTGATGTGTGTTTTGGCCCGTTAAAAATTAGTAAAACAACTTTTTAAAAAAAATTTTTTTAGTCCTTCCCAGATTTTTTTTCTAATAACTGCAAAAATTCCAGTAAAGTGATCCTTTTTTACAAAACTAATTTAGATTCAGCGAAAATAGTCTAATTTTACAGTCAGACGCTGTAAAAGAACAAATGACTATTTGCAAAAAATCTGCATTTTAATGTGTTTATTATTTACAATTTCAGCCTTTTTTTCTGGTTATTATATAAACTAATTTTTTTTCTGTGGTGTTGCTAGATTTTATCTGTAATTTAACAGGAAAACAGGAAAAATTTTCAGTCCTTTAATGTACATATTTTTTTCTAATCTGTAAAAATACCTGTAAAATTGATTTTTAAAAATTAATTAAGTTACAGTGAAAACTGTGTAAAAGAGCAAATTACCATTTTATTTTAATAATTTTTAATGTGATTTACAGTTTTGGCCTGTTATTAATAATAATAATAATAACAATAATGATAACGATAACGATAACGATAATGATAACGATAACAATAATAATAATAATAATAATAATAATAAAATGTAAATTAATTTCTTTTTCATGGTGCTTTTACAAGGTATTATGTGTTTTTGTAAAAAATACACATTTTGATGCGGACATTATTTACTATAATTAAACAAATTAAAATAAATATGTAAAATTACGGTAAATTATTGACAATATTGCAGTTAAAAATTGTTTTACTTTGAATTGTTTTACTATAGATATCTATTTATTAAATTAATGCAATGAACTAATATGGGGTTAAAATTAAATATATTACTTATACTATATAATAGTTATAAAATGTAATATTATATAAAATATATATATATATATATATATATATATATATATATATATATATATATATATATATATATATATATATATATATATATAAAAATAAGTAATTTAATTCTCCAATGAATATTTTATTAATTATTATTGATTATGTTAACAGGTAATATCTAACAGCAGTGTTCTGTTTTTCAAATAAAGGTTAAATGCTGTCAAATTTGATGCTTTTTTTAGAGTACAGAACATAACTGAAGCAATTGTTTATCGTTTTTTGGTCCTTCATATCCATATTTTTACCTCCAAATAACCACAAATATCTGTAGAATAATGACAATGTTGTGGACATAATTTTAAGATTTTTTTTCTTATCTATAATTTGAGAAAACATGGAACTTTGATAAAATGACATTAAATTGTTCAACATATTAGAAGTAAATGTTTAAAGACTATTTTCTTCAATGTGGAACAAAAACACTGGATTATTTGTTTTCTAGTTCGTCTCAGTCGATTATTCCAACTATCCAGAGAATGAAATGAAAGCAGATTTTCAGTTTTCTTGATGTGGATGTGGATTTGGTTTTATTCTGAGGACAGTTTTGGTTCTTTGTTCTGCTGCTGGTTCAGTCTAACCTCTGGAGAAAAGTCTTCTTCTGGGACATCCAGCATCTCATTATCACATCACCTCCCTGCAGCAGCTTCCTCCCCCATCATCATCATCATCCCTCTTCATCCCCCATCATGCCCATCCTCACCTCCTCCCCCATCCATCCTCCTCTCCATCCTCCCCCATCCTCCCTATTCACTGCTCTCTTTACCCACAATGCCCCTCTCTGCCCGGCTGCCAACACGCTGCATAATGATCAGATCACAATCAAACAACATCACCTTTGTGTTGAGGATTGAATTTTCTAAGAATTTTTAAACTTATTTTACAGATTTTCCATGTTTTGTTTAATTAAATAAGATTCTGGTAAAAAAAAAAAAAAATTGCAGGTTAAATAAAAATAAAATATAAAAATAGAACAAAATAACATTTTATAAGTTGACTGTAAAATGAATAAATAAATAAATAAAAATATGGCCACATCAAAAATCTTTTTTTTTTTTTTTTTACTCATCCGTGTTTAAAGAGAACATTTGTTGGCTGCAGATCTGCTGAAACTCATGGAGACTCGATGTCATTTTAAAAAGTTGCGCATTCTTTAAAAAAGAAATCTGGTTGAAGGATGTGGACAGAAAATATGAAAGACCAAGAAGAGATGGAGGATGTTTAACATCTGGACAGCAGAGTTTGAACTGTGGTGTCAAATCCTCAGGAGATGGATGGATGAAGGATGGATGGATGGATGGATGGATGGATGGATGGATGGATGGATAGATACAGTAGGACAGTATGGATGGAGATTTGGATGGAGATTTGGATGGATGGATGGATAAATAGAGGATGGATGGATGGTTAGATGCATGGATAGATACAGTAGGACAGGATGGATGGATAGATGGATGGATGGATGGATGGATACAGTAGGACAGTATGGCTGGATGGAGGATGGATGGATGGAGATTTGGATGGATGGATGGATAAATAGATGATGGATGGATGATGGATGGATGGATGGATGGATAGAGGTTTGGATGGATGATGGATGAATTGATGGATGATGGATACAGTAGGACAGGATGGATGGATGAAGGATGGATGGATGATGGATGATGGATGGCTGATGGATACAATAGGACAGGATGGATGAAGGATGATGGAGGGATGGATGGATGCAGGATGGATGATGGATACAGTAGGGCAGGATAGATGAAGGATGGATGGATGGAGATTTGGATGGATGGATGGATGGACGGGTGAATGATGGATGGATGATGGATGGATGGTGGATACAGTAGGACAGGATGGATGAAGGATGGATGGATGGATGAAGGATGGATACAATAGGACAGGATGGATGAAGGATGGATGTAGAGCACAGCTGGACAGGGTGTAGGGGGTTGTTGGTTTGTGTCAGACCACATTTATCTCTTCCTGCTGTTAGATATAAAGACAGCAGCAGGACGAGTGTCGCTCTGAAAACCTCCAACAGTTTTATTGTTTTACAGATTTACTCCTCTAGTCACACTTCCTGCTCCCACAGACCGACACGATGCTGCAGCTTTAAGGTTGGCTTTATAAATATACAGTACTATCTCTATACGGACACAGAGCTGTGTCATGTTCCTCTGATGGAGGCATGAGGTGGCATAAATGTGAACAAAATCAACCTGGTAATCAACCTTTTCTGCTTCCATGGAGGTGTACGATCTGACAGGTGCAACAAAAAGCAGAAAAACAGGAAATACTGGATCCAAATAACTAAATCTGTTATTAAAAACGGAAGGAAAATTTCACGTTAGTAAATCTGACTAGAGCAGGATGTCCTCAAAAACTGAGACTAGTGAGGAGAGAGGCCACCAAGACACCTATGACTCCTCTAAAGAGCTGTATTATATTATGTGTTTCCATACTGGGAAACAATGGTGCTAATGGTTCCAGTTAATATGATGGTGTGATGACCAATAGATGCACAGTTTGAACATAAAAACGAACTCCATGGGACTTGTTCATCCTCCATCAACAGACCGTGTTGTGCTGAGCCGTCGGTTGTCCTGTTTCCTGTTGACATTCTGGCCACTAAGCTGGAGGTTAATTAGCTTCAGACAATAGCAGAGCTGTTTGCTCCAGAGCACCATGACATGAAAGCCTCAGCGCTGTTTACTTTGAAGGAGATGACATTTGGTGTTTTTAGTCCATCTTTACAAGAAAACCCGCAGCTCTGGCCTTTTGTCCAGGTGCTAAAAGCAGCATCAGCTTCCATCTTTCTGACAATGACTGAGGTGGGAGCAGAGGGATGTTGTATCGATGCTGAACCTTTCAGGCAACACTCAGGGTGGAGGTTCAGCAGGACAAGTGTCAGACTTTCAGGCCAGAAATGGGGTTTTATGCCTTTCTGTAGCCTTCTGCTGGTTTTAAAGTCGGTCTGCACATGAAGAGAAACTTCACAGATATTCTCCTCTCTAATCAGACGTTCACACACTACAAGATGGGAACATAATGATGCATCACACATTACAGGTTCTTATTAGGGTTTTAGTGCAGAAGGGAGCAGAAGTTCACCATGTCAATGTTCTCACAGCGAAACAGATGGAAGCGAAATGCAGAACAATCTGCTGTAATGCTAATAATACTTAGCAGAAACAAAAACCAAACAAAAACCAATCTTGGTAAGAACTGTAGGTGAGATTTTAACTGTCTTTTTACGTATCTGTCGCTAACATTAGCTTCAAGAGCTGGACTTTTTCGTGGAATTTGATAACCAGGATGCTAGCTGTTAACCAGTTAATCTGTATTTCAGTTCACATCAAGATCACAGACCAGATTTCACCTGTGATTGTTGAAAGTGGTGAAATGGAGGGAAACTGGCCCCAAACTTCCTGTAATGTGAGTCCGGCATTAGCTAAGTGGTTTAAACGCCTAAAACTATCCTGTAACTGTAGAGGGGATGAGTCAAAAAAGCTGAAACGGTTGTTATGAGGTGGAAAATTATGTGTAGAAACCAAAACCATTGTTGTATCAGGCTATAAAGATGTTTGTTTCTGTTGTAAAGTTCAGCATTTTAACATGGAGGTCTATGAGAATTGACTCACTTTTAAAGCCAGCCTCAAGTGGACATTTGAGGAACTGCAGTTTATAGCAGTCATTTTATTTTTTTTAGCTCCAGAGGCTACTGCTTAAAACCAGGTTTTGTTTTCAGTATGTTTTTAGTGTTGCAGCTGGATAACTTGTTAGGATTTATTTACACACTAACTGAAAAGAAATCAGTCATAATTCAACTTTTAAACCTCAATACAATTTAAACAAATGAGTTATATGAAAATTCAACTCCTGCACAGCTGTCATGAATGGGGACATTAGCTATAGAGACCAAAAGTATTTTTGTATCAGGCTGTAAACATGTTTATTTCTGCTGTGAAGTTCAACATTTTAACATGGAGGTCTATGAGAATTGACTCACTTTTGGAGACAGCCTCAAGAACTGCAGTTTTCTGGCATGTTGAGTCGGCTTCGTTTTTCTCTTTTAGAAAAGTCTGAATAGATTTTGTTTGTTTTTAGTACTTTTTTTAATTTCAAAGAACTTCAGTTTTTGGCATGCACTGAACTGATTGTTCAGCCTGGAGGCTACCACCTGAAAAACACTGAATAGGTTTTGTTTTCAGGATATTTTTTTGGATTTAGGACTTGTGACTGGACTAAAATCAGCCGTATTTCACATTTTACATTCTAATCCGGTGTTCATTGTCAGCTGAGGTGGGTCATGAACTGTCCTGTGATGCAGAACTTTAAGCCTCAGTGGAATTTAAATGAATGAGTTCCACAAAAATTCACCTTCTGTAGAAATGACATGAAGTAGAAAATTAGCTATAGAGGCCAAAACTCTTGTTCATACCAGGCTATCAGGATGTTTATTTCTGCTGTAAAGTTGGACATTTCAACATGGAGGTCTATGGGGGTTGACTCACTTTTGGAACCAGCCTCAAGTGGACATTTGAGGAACTGCAGCTTTATTTTCAGCTCTGGAGGCTCCACTTTGACCAACACTGACTACATTTAGCTTCTAACCAGGCCTTGTAGAGTTTAACTTTCCAGAATGACTCGTCATGTTTCCCTTTTTACCTGCTGAACCAGCGTTTCTGCAGGTCTGCCGGCGGTTTACAGGCTCTTGATGCTTCAGTGCAGTAATTTGCCATCGCTGCATTATTCTGTGTTTGTATCTGGTTGTCGGCGAGGCAAAGCTCCTGACATTTCACACTTGTTTCATTGACACTGTTTATTGTTTTATTGCCTGAAATGCTCCCCATATGACGCATCTATTAAATATTAACGCTGACCCGACTCGCTGTGGGTTCAGTCTGATTGTGTTTGTTGAAGTGGGAGCTGCAGCTTTAACTCGTGCATCACATTACACAGCCTCGGGCCTGTCGGAGGTGCGTCCATCAGCCTCTCCATGTGTGTGTGTTGGCCGTGCACGAGTCCCACTAAATGCAAGTCTGTGGCTGTCGGTTGCGATTGGGTTTATCCTGCCGGACGAGGAGGAGGAGGAGGATGAAGAGGGGATGTAGAGGGGGCATTTAGCCTCTCCTGAATGGACAACATGTGTATCCTAGCAACAGGCTGGTTTGGAAATGGGATGGAGGGCTGCAGAAAGAGGGGAATGAGAGGGAGCGGCTGATGTGTGCATGGAGGTGCAGCAGGTCAGAGCAGGAGATGGAAGGTGGAGCTGATGGTGTGGAAATAAAATCAATATGTATGAAGAAGAGAAAGAAGCCAGAAATATCATTTTACTCACACCTGTGAAATAACACCGAGCAAAATAAATGTGGTTCCACCTGCAGGGTTCCAGTAAAGCAGGAACCTTATTTGCTGAAGTGATGACTTAATATTACATATATTTAATAACAGCATTAGCATACAAAGTGTTTTCCTGACAGCTTCTCAAGAAACAACTCTGTTAACGTTACAAGCTGCAGGCATTTTCTGCACATTTTTCCTCTCTGTGGTTCATTTTTCTCTGCAACCTACAGTCCTGCAGCTCCGTGGAAACACAACAACCACGAAGAAAGAGAGAGAAGGAAGAAATGATACGGATAGAATGAGTAAAAATTGTAAAAATGGCACGAAAAGGTGCAAAAATGATGAAAAGATTAAAAAAAATGACACAAAGATGCCTAAATGTAACTAAAAGATGCAAAAGTGACAAAAACATGCAAAAATGTCACTGAAAGATGAAAAAATGTAACTGAAAGATGCAAAAGTGACACAATGATGCAACAATATCACTAAAAGATGCAAAAGTGACACAAAACGATGCAAATATTACACAAAAAGATGCAAAAATGACACTAAAATATGATAAATGTTTACAGTCTTTTTACAGACTCTAGTTTCTGCATACAGTTATTTTTTATTGTAGTTAAATCCAATGCAATGTGTAGTAATGTGATCTAGTTAAATTCCTACAGCATTATTTTATATTCTTTGTTTATTTTTTAATATTTAGAGATTAACTCAGCTAATTTAGAATGAAAGTTTTCACCATTAAAAACAAAAAAAACATTCTGGTTGACATTTAGAAATAAAACGAGGAACATGGTGACGAGGAAACATTACACTGTGTTTAAGTTGTGTTTAAATTGTGTTTAAGTTGTGGTACAAGAGCTAAAAGTGGGTCATGAAGAAACCAAAGATATTTAATAAGTTGGACCCCAGAGACAGAGAGAAAAGAGACAGAAATAGTTTTAGTGGACGAGGATCTGTAGCGGCTGCAGACAGACACACACCACTGTGTGTTACTGTGTGTTACTGTGTGTTACTGTATGTTTGTTTACTGTGTGTGTTTACTGTGTGTGCTAGTGTGTGTTAGTGTGTGCGTTTATTGCAGACCGACACCTCCTCCCTCTCTCCTCTCCCTGACTTTGACCCTTCTGCCGGGTTGTGTTGTTGTGTGTCTGTTGTGTTCAGGCTGCAGTGTGTTTGTTGTTTGTTGTTGTGTTATTGTTGTGTCCGTGGTGCCTTCAGGTCCCCACATCCAGTCTGTGTTCATGCTGTTGTCTGTTGTGTTTCACTGCTGTCCGGCTGCTTTGTGTTTGTTGTGCATCTGTTGTGTTGTTGTTGTTGTTGTTGTGTCCATGGTGCCTTCAGGGACCTACTTCCAGGGTGTGTTCATGCTGTTGTGTTGTTGTTGTGTTGTTGTTGTGTCCGTGGTGCCTTCAGGGACCTACTTCCAGGGTGTGTTCATGCTGTTGTGTTGTTGTTGTTGTTGTTGTGTCCGTGGTGACTTCAGGGACCTATTTCCAGGGTGTGTTCATGCTGTTGTGTTGTTGTTGTCTACGTGGTGCCTTCAGGGACCTACTTCCAGGGTGTGTTCATGCTGTTGTGTTGTTGTTGTGTTGTTGTTGTGTCTGTGGTGCCTTCAGGGACCTGCTTCCAGGGTGTGTTCATGCTGTTGTGTTGTTGTTGTTGTTGTTGTGTCCATGGTGCCTTCAGGGACCTACTTCCAGGGTGTGTTCATGCTGTTGTGTTGTTGTTGTGTTGTTGTTGTGTCCGTGGTGCCTTCAGGGACCTGCTTCCAGGGTGTGTTCATGCTGTTGTGTTGTTGTTGTGTTGTTGTTGTGTCTGTGGTGCCTTCAGGGACCTGCTTCCAGGGTGTGTTCATGCTGTTGTGTTGTTGTTGTGTCCGTGGTGCCTTCAGGGACCTACTTCCAGGGTGTGTTCATGCTGTTGTGTTGTCGTTGTTTTGTTGTTGTGTCCGTGGTGCCTTCAGGGACCTGCTTCCAGGGTGTGTTCATGCTGTTGTGTTGTTGTTGTGTCCGTGGTGCCTTCAGGGACCTACTTCCAGGGTGTGTTCATGCTGTTGTGTTGTTGTTGTGTCCGTGGTGCCTTCAGGGACCTGCTTCCAGGGTGTGTTCATGCTGTTGTGTTGTTGTTGTGTCCGTGGTGCCTTCAGGGACCTACTTCCAGGGTGTGTTCATGCTGTTGTGTTGTCGTTGTTTTGTTGTTGTGTCCGTGGTGCCTTCAGGGACCTGCTTCCAGGGTGTGTTCATGCTGTTGTGTTGTTGTTGTGTCCGTGGTGCCTTCAGGGACCTAGTTCCAGGGTGTGTTCATGCTGTTGTGTTGTTGTTGTGTCCGTGGTGCCTTCAGGGACCTACTTCCAGGGTGTGTTCATGCTGTTGTGTTGTTGTGTTGTTGTTGTGTCTGTGGTGCCTTCAGGGACCTGCTTCCAGGGTGTTCATGCTGTTGTGTTGTTGTTGTGTATTTGTTGTGTCCGTGGTGCCTTCAGGGACCTACTTCCAGGGTGTGTTCATGCTGTTGTTTGTCCGTGGTGCCTTCAGGGACCTAGTTCCAGGGTGTGTTCATGCTGTTGTGTTGTTGTTGTGTCCGTGGTGCCTTCAGGGACCTGCTTCCAGGGTGTTCATGCTGTTGTGTTGTTGTTGTGTATTTGTTGTGTCCGTGGTGCCTTCAGGGACCTACTTCCAGGGTGTGTTCATGCTGTTGTGTTGTTGTTGTGTCCGTGGTGCCTTCAGGGACCTACTTCCAGGGTGTGTTCATGCTGTTGTGTTGTTTTTGTGTTGTTGTTGTTTGTCCGTGGTGCCTTCAGGGACCTACTTCCAGGGTGTGTTCATGCTGTTGTGTTGTTTTTGTGTTGTTGTTGTTTGTCCGTGGTGCCTTCAGGGACCTACTTCCAGGGTGTGTTCATGCTGTCATGTGAATCTGCTCTGAGCTGCTGATGAGGCTTAAAAAGCTGCAGGATCCAAACCGTGTCACGTTGTGTGTTTCTGTGTTTGTGTGTAGCTGAATGTGTGTTTGTGTAGCTGAATGTGTGTGTTTTTTCTCTATCTGGACTTATTAATTTATACATTTGTGTGTGTGTTGGAATTCCTGTTGCTGTGAGGACATTCATTTATTTAAGTCATTTTATGGGGACCAGATGATAAATATTAATATGAAAATGCTGCATTAAAGGTTATTCTGAGTCATGATGATAATAGCAACTTTTTAATCAACCTATATTGTAAAAAAATAAACAAGTAAATAAAAAAATAATAGATGAAAATCTGTAAAAGTCTGTGAGCAAGAATTGAGTTTTATTCCCTATTATTTTTTTCCTTATTACGTTTTATTTTGTGTTTTATTTCATATTATTTATTTTTTTATTCTGTATTATTTAGTGTTTTATTTTATATTTTTCAGTTTTTTTTTCCTTATTATTTAGTGTTTTATTCTATATTTTTCAGGGTTTTATTTTGTATTATTTAGTGTTTTATTCTATATTTTTCAGGGTTTTATTCTGTATTATTTAGTGTTTTATTCTATATTTTTCTGGGGTTTATTCTTTAATATTTAGTGTTTTATTCTATTTTTTCAGGGTTTTATTCTTTAATTTTTAGTGTTTTATTCTATATTTTTCTGGGGTTTATTCTGTAGTATTTACTGTTTTATTCTATATTTTTCAGGGTTTTATTCTTTAATATTTAGTGTTTTATTCTATATTTTTCAGGGTTTTATTGTTTAATATTTACTGTTTTATTCTATATTTTTCAGGGTTTTATTCCGTAATATTTAGTGTTTTATTCTATATTTTTCACGGTTTTATTCCGTATTATTTAGTGTTTTATTCTATATTTTTCAGGGTTTTATTCTGTAATATTTAGTGTTTTATTCTATATTTTTCTGGGGTTTATTCTGTAGTATTTACTGTTTTATTCTATATTTTTCTGGGGTTTCTTCTGTAATATTTAGTGTTTTATTCTATATTTTTCTGGGGTTTATTCTGTAATATTTAGTGTTTTATTCTCTCTATTTCTGGGGTTTATTCTGTATTTTTTTGGCGTTTTATTCTCTATTATTTCCTGTAAATGTCCAGGGAGTCGGTGGGTTTTCTGCCGTGCTGATGCTGGTTTTGTGTCACGTTGTGTCCCGTGTCAGGGTTGTGTAGTTGCGTCGGCAGACAGTGGAGGACAAACATGTCCTCTCGGCTCGTTGTGTGTTTGTTGTGTGTTTGTTGTGTGTTTGTGTGTCTGTCCTGCAGCTGTTGTACGGTGGCCCTGATGTGCCAAACCGATGCAAAGGGCAGCGACCGGCTGTAAACACACATCAGACTCAGGAAACATGGAGACATGGAAACACGATCACGGTGGAGGGTTGGTGTCGCAGCCAGCACAAAAAGAAACCCTCAGACGTGTTGTTTATTGTGTTTTCCTCTCAGAATATCACAAACACATTATTTATATGAAGGTAGAAAATATAGAAATGATAACAAATTCATTTCACATCATTCCAACACATCTGGGTATTAAGTATTAATGTCCTCCACACTGTAAGAAATACACATTTTCAGCCTGTTACTTTACAGATTTTCCCTGTCCACATCAAAAATACGTATTTTTGTAACAAAAAACCCCCCATAAAAACAGGCGAAATATATATACATTATATATAGTTGCTGTTAATTGAGAAAAAACAGATGAATATATTTTTTAACTGTTCCTTTACAGATGTTTTGTTAAATTAGAGAAAGTATCTCATATATCCAGAGTTAATGATGAAAAACTTTAAAGCAGATCAGAACTGACAGAGCAGAAGGTTCCTGATGACAATAATCTATAATAGTTCTATAATAATCTCTAATAATCTCTAATAATTCTATAAAAATCTATAATGATCCTAGAAAAAGCTTATAATAATCCTATAATCCTGCAATAACCTCAGATAATATACCATCATTTCCAAGAAAAATTAAGTATAAATGTGAAAAATTCAACAAACGATTCAACTTTAAGCCATTTATTGTAGAAAAATGTCAACATCTGACTGGTGCAGCTTCTGGTTTTGGGGATTCTGTGATTGTCAAAGAAAACAAGCAGTTTGAGGATCACCTTGGTCTTTTTTTTTTTTTTTTTTTAATTTATTTTTTTCTGATGCAAAGCTGTACTTTATTTAAAAGAGAAAGAGGAGATACAAGGAGTCGGACCAAGGACCTCTGCAGTTGTGGATGTGATGGTCATTTTTTACCTTTTGTATTTTAGAATAATAAAATAATTTTTTACACAATAAAATAATCAATTGAGAGAATATATAAGAAAGGACACTAATTTTAAATAATTTAAAAAATAATTATCTCTGAAAATATCAGAAAGTTTCACAGATACAAATTTATAAAAAATATTTAGTTTATGATAAAAAAAATTAAAACAAATCTTTGAGTGACAGAAAACATCGTCCTCCTCCTGTTTCCTCCTTTGTCTGCTGCAGCCAATCACAGTCCTGCTTTCATCCTTCCTCCTCCTCCTCCTCTCTGCCCAGCGCTAGTAATGGCATTGAGGGTGGTGGTGGGTGGAGGGGAAACATTAGAAACATCCCCTCTGTGATAAGCTGCAGCCGGTTGCCATAGCAACGCTTATTACCTGCACCCCAGACGGAGGAGAGAGGAAGATGCTGAGGGAGGTGACGGGTCAGGAGGAGGTGTCCTGAACATCAGCTACGCTTTATTATTATCTACACACACATAGACAAGTGTATAACACACACAGGTAGTCTGCAGTCTCAAGGTGTGTTGTTCACCTGTTGGCTCTGATCAGGTAGCTCCGCCCCCTTCCTTCCATCTTCCTCCTTCCTCTAAATTAAACCTCCAGAGACCCAGTTCTTTGTTTCCAGAGCTGCTGGGAAACAGGCAGGGTCCCAGTCCTCCCAGTCCTTCCAGTCCTCCCAGTACTCCCAGTCCTCCCAGTCCTCCCAGTCCTCCCAGTCCTCCCCATATTCCCAGTCCTCCCAGTCCTCCCAGTCCTCCCAGTCCTCCCAGTCCTTCCAGTCCTCCCAGTCCTCCCAGTCCTCCCAGTACTTCCAGTCCTCCCAGTCCTCCCAGTCCTTCCAGTCCTCCCAGTCCTCCCAGTCCTCCCAGTACTTCCAGTCCTCCCAGTCCTCCCAGTCCTCCCAGTATTGCCAGTACTGCCAGTCCTTCCAGTCCTCCCAGTCCTCCCAGTCCTCCCAGTCCTCCCAGTCCTTCCAGTCCTCCCAGTCCTCCCAGTCCTCCCAGTCCTTCCAGTCCTCCCAGTCCTTCCAGTCCTCCCCATATTCCCAGTCCTCCCAGTCCTCCCAGTCCTCCCAGTCCTCCCAGTCCTTCCAGTCCTCCCAGTCCTCCCAGTCCTCCCAGTACTTCCAGTCCTCCCAGTCCTCCCAGTCCTTCCAGTCCTCCCAGTCCTCCCAGTCCTCCCAGTACTTCCAGTCCTCCCAGTCCTCCCAGTCCTCCCAGTCCTTCCAGTACTCCCAGTCCTCCCAGTCCTTCCAGTCCTCCCAGTCCTCCCAGTCCTCCCAGTCCTTCCAGTCCTCCCAGTCCTCCCAGTCCTCCCAATTCTCCCAGTCCTCCCAGTCCTCCCAGTCCTCCCAGTCCTTCCAGTCCTCCCAGTCCTCCCAGTCCTCCCAGTCCTCCCAGTCCTCCCAGTCCTTCCCATATTCCCAGTCCTCCCAGTCCTCCCAGTCCTCCCAGTCCTTCCAGTCCTCCCAGTCCTCCCAGTCCTCCCAGTACTTCCAGTCCTCCCAGTCCTCCCAGTCCTCCCAGTCCTCCCAGTCCTTCCAGTCCTCCCAGTCCTTCCAGTCCTCCCAGTCCTCCCAGTACTCCCAGTCCTCCCAGTCCTCCCAGTCCTCCCAGTCCTCCCAGTCCTCCCAGTCCTCCCAGTCCTCCCAGTACTCCCAGTCCTTCCAGTCCTCCCAGTCCTCCCAGTCCTCCCAGTCCTCCCAGTCCTCCCAGTCCTCCCAGTCCTCCCAGTACTCCCCATATTCCCAGTCCTTCCAGTCCTCCCCATATTCCCAGTCCTCCCAGTCCTCCCAGTCCTCCCAGTCCTCCCAGTACTCCCAGTCCTCCCAGTCCTCCCAGTCCTCCCAGTCCTCCCAGTACTCCCAGTCCTTCCAGTCCTCCCAGTACTCCCAGTCCTTCCAGTCCTCCCAGTCCTCCCAGTCCTCCCAGTCCCAGACTCTACATCTGTTCACCATAAACTGAACTAAACAGCATTTCTACCTGCTGCAGATGTTCATGTTGTTGCTTCCTGTCTGCTCTGAGGAAACTCAACCTGCAGTTCATCTGAATGTTTTCTGGATTCTTGTCACGTGACTTTTAGTCTCATCTGAGTCGTTTAAAGCTTCCTGGTTGCATCGAGGACCGCAGGATTTTTTCTTTTTTTGCAGAATCTGTTTAATGCAAAGGATTTATTTTGGTGAATTTTTAAATGAGACACATAGAATAAAGTTGGAAAACTTTCCAGGTGAAACGGTGCATCAGATGAGTAGTTCAGGAACTGTGGGAAAGTTGGAAATCCATCTGTTGTTACAGATTGTTTGTGGACTTTCTGTTGAAATTTCTGTCTGAATACCAAATAATGTATTTGTGTCATTTTTGCGTCTTTTGTGTCATTTTTCCTTCTTTTAGTGTCATTTTTGCATCTTTCAGTGACACTTTTGATTTTTTAGTGTCATGTTTGCATCTTTTAGGATAATTTTTGCATCTTGTGGTGTCATTTTTGCTTTTTTAGCGTCATTTTTGCATTTTTTAATATCATATTTGCTTCCTTTAGTGTCATTTTTGGTCTTTTGTGTCATTTTTTCTTATTTTAGTGTAATTTTTGCATCTTTTTTTCATCGTTTTTGCATCTTATAGTGTCATTTTTGCATCTTTTTGCATAATTTTTGCATCTTGTAGTGTCATTTTTGCATCTTTTAGTGTCATTTTTGCATTTTTTGTATCATATTTACTTCTTTTAGTGTCATTTCTGCATCTTTTAGTGTTAATTTTTCATCTTTTAGCATATTTTTTGCATCTTGTAGTGTCATTTTTGCATCTTTTGTATCATATTTACTTCTTTTAGTGTCATTTCTGCATCTTTTTGTGTCATGTTTGCATCTTTTAGCATAATTTTTGCATCTTCTAGTGTCATTTTTGCTTCTTTAAGTGTCATCTTTGTACCAATTTTTGCATCTTTTAGTGCAAATTTTTAAATGAGACACAGAGAATAAAATTGGAAAACTTTACATGTGAAACGGTGCATCAGATGAACTGTGGGAAAGTTGCAGATCCGCCTGTTTTTCCAGTTTGTTTGTGGACTTTCTGTTGAAGTTTCTGTCAAAATGGCGAATCAAAAAGGTGCATAAGAAGTGAAAGGCTGCTGTCCGTCCTCCTCAGAGCGTGGACGGCGTCTCGGGCGTGGACTCGTCCCTGAAGCGAGTGGCCGTGGTGGAGGATTTCTTCCACATCATCTACTCCATGCACGTGGAGATCAGCAGCGACCCTGGAAAAGCTCCGAAGCACGCCGGCCAGAAGAAAACCTACAAAGCTGTGAGTTTTATTCATTTATTTGAATCCTGAGTATGTCATTCTACTGTTTATTTTCCTCCTTGTTGCCTCCGTCTGATGCCTCCTTTGCCCCGCTGGGGGGTATTTTCTCTCTCCTGACTCGTCTGTTGCTCCTCCTCCTCGTCTCTCTTCCTCTTCTTCGGAGCTTCGTTCCTCTTTAAGCGTCTCGGTGGTTTTGGTTTTCCTAACAGTCACTGATCTACTTTCAGTTTCCCACCAGAAACTAATAGACGATGATTTCAAGAAATAAACGGAAGAGAAGATTAATATTTAATGAATTAATCTGCTGATTATGAACTGGTTTAACCCTCTGGACCTGAAAACCAGCCAACAGCTTTGACAAAATGACAAAAAAAATCCTCAGAAATACTTTCCCAGGATCATAACCGCTCATTAAATTGTTAAAAAAAATGACCCAGAAAGAGCAAAAACATCCCTAATTTTCTGTCCTACGCCTGCTGGCTGCAGCTGCATCAGTCTGACTTTCACATTTGTGATGAAGAGCGGCGATTTTTTAGTTTTTTACTGAATCTTTCTACTGGGAACTGATTATTTGATTATATATATTTAAATGAAACATGCAGAATGAAATGATTTTAAAGAAAAATGTTTAGTCTATTTGTTCAATATTACAGATTCTGAATCAGTGACGTGATGAGAAATGAGAGAGAAAACTTCAGGTTTTTATCTTTAATCATTTCTAAAATGTTGTTGTTCAAACAGACTCTAATTTTAACATGAGAAAAAACCTGATAAAAAGTTTAAAAAAAGAAAAATCTGGCAAAAACCAAATATATGAAGCAAAATTTCACTAATATCGTTTTAAGTGTTTAGTTTATGATTAAAAAAAGAAAAAAGAAAAAAAAGGTTCAAGTGAATCAGAGACGATGGAGCAGAAGGAACCTGATGATAGTAATAATAATAATAATATACCTGCAATAACTTATAGAAAAAGACAAATCATCTACAAGAAATAATAATAAGAATGAATTAATTAATCAATTCATTAATTCATTGATTAATTAATAATGATAATAATATTAATAAAAACCTGCAATAACGTCTTAAAAATCTTCAAGAAATAATAATAATAAAAACTAAAATTAAAAATTACAAATATAATAAACCTGCAATAACTTCAAAAATTTTTTTAAAAATAATCTCGAAGGAAAAAAACTAAAAAAAGAAATAAAATAATAATAATAATAATAATAATAATAATAATAATAATAATAATAACAAACCTGCAATAAAAAATATATGAATGATAATTAGAATTGTAATAATAATAATAATAATAATAATAATAATAATAATAATAATAATAATAATAATCTACGTATGAGATGAGTTTTAAGTCATTTATTGTGCAAAAATGTCAACATTTGTCCAATTTTGCTTCTATTTTTTGCAGATGTGATGTTAAAATTAATAACTTTAAACTTTTGGTCAGAAAAATATCAAGTAGTCTGATGATCTCGATCTTTTATTTAATATTTTATACAAACAATTAACTAATTACTGAGAGGGTGAATATAAATGACTGAATAATTGTGGGTTTAATATGTGACTTTAAGCAACGATGAAGAGTCCAGACGGTTAATTTAAATCATTTTCTAGGTCAGACAGAGTGAGTTTGACATTGTGTGAAAGTATTTCTTTTATTATTTATTCCGTTTTTCTCTCCGTCTCATTATCCTGGTCGGATCCGTTCAGTCCCCGGACACCGAATCTAAAAAACCTAAACCTGTGGAGACCTGAGCTCAATCTGCTGCAGACGAACGAGGATTTTAAACAATAATGAAATAAATCCGCAGGTTTCTGAGAGCCCAGTTCATTTTTCTGTGGTCCTGAAGCGTCTCAGCTGCTGACACTGACCTCTGCTGGTGGAAACATGGAAGTGCAGCTTCTGTTGACGCACTAAATCTGCTTTTTCTTGCCTTTTTCCTCATTTTTTTTCTTGATCTGTAGTTTTTCGTTTTGCAGTCTTGCACACTTCCATTATTTTTGCACAGATTAGCTTCAGTCTGACTTCCTGGTGTGAATCCAGCTAAAATAAAGGCAGAATCAGGAAACAAAAAGTGCCTCTCAAGGCTTTAATATCCATTTTCTTTTGCTTTTCCTCCTCCTGGCTGCTACAAACCTCCATCCACCCCCATCTTTAGTGTCTTTGTGCCTCTCCTGCAGAATAAATATTTGATTTCTGCATATTAAAATACACCCACAAACCTTCAGAGCTCACGTCTTCATCCTGTCCAGCGTCTTTCTGCACACTTAGTTCTGATTTTTGCAGCAGAAACGTTTGATTTCAGCATAAAGCCATTTTAGCTGCAGATAAACTGTGTTTATCGGAGGATTGAGGCTCTTTTTTCTTCTTTATTTCACTCTCGGTATGTTTCTTCTACTGAAATGCATTCTGGGAAATACAAGCAATTCCAGACTAAAAATCTGCGTTTGCTTTCATTTCCATCTTTATGTGAGCAGCAATGAAAAATAACTCAGCTTTTCCTAAAGTGTGGTTTCATATAATGTGTTTAACAGAGTTTTCAGTGTCACGTAACGTTTATGTGACGAGATTTAAAATTAGAAACACATTTAAAAGATACAATAACTAAACTTTTAATCACCTTTAAGGAGTTTTATGTTTAATAATGTCAAAGCTTTCATCATCTTTTCTCTGCATTTTGACTGTGATTCACAGCACGATGTAGTTTTTTATTTCTATTTTATTATCAAAAGCACAAAAATACAATTTCTTCTCTTTGCAAATTAATGAATCTGTTTAAAAATTGAATAAATAAATAAATGAATGTAATTAGTAAATAAATACATCGAAACAATAAGTAAACAATTAAATAATAATAAATAAAGTGAATACAAAACAAAAATAAGTAAATATGTTTTAAAATAAATAAATTTAGTAAATAAATTTGTAAATAAATAAATACAATTAAATAAATTTAAGAATTTAATAAATTAATGTGTAAATAAATGCATTGAAACATTAAATAAATAAATAAATAAATAAATATATAAAATACAGAACAAAAATACATAAATAAATATGTTTAAAAATTAAATAAGTACATTTCATAAATAGATCTGTAAATAAATAAATACATTTAGGAATTTAATAGATAAATAGGTAAATAAATAAATACATTTAAACATTTCATAAATAAATAAATAATGATAAATAAATAAAATGCAGTGCTAAAATAAATAAATGTTTAAAAATTATATAAATAAATCCAATAAATCCATAAATATGTTTAATCAATAAATCCATTAATAAATAAAAAATTAAATAAATAAATCAGTTTAAAATTTAATAAATAAAGAATTTTTTAAAAATAAATATGTAAATACATTTAATAAGTACAGTAAATATGTAAATAAACAAATTTAAACATAAAATAAGTAAATAAATAATTTAATAAATAAATAGGCTAAAAATTTTAAGTTAAAGAACACAAAATTTACCCAAGGAATTTGAAATTGTGCTAAATTTTCATGTAGTTTCACAATCATAGTTTATTGAGACAATTTTTTTTACTGTATAAATAATTCCAGCCTCTGCAGTAAATTATGAGGTTTACTGTTTAATTCTATAACTAGAAATTTCCAGTAATTTACTGTATTTATTTATTGTTGCCACTATAAAAAACACTAACTGCAGTTGAGTGTAAATTACAAGATCTTCTGGTTTTAAAATATAAAAAAAGGAAATTGCAGACATTTACATCCAGATTGAATTAATTCTGAACTCTGCAGATAAAAACAGTCCCAGATTCCAGAATAAATGGTCCTAAAGCCTGTTTTTTAATCCACTGTTTGTGTCCAGATCGCTGAGACGTACGCCTTCCTGCCCAGAGAGGCGGTGACTCGTTTCCTGATGAGTTGTGGAGAATGTCAGAAGAGGATGCACATCAGCACCGCTGGCCAGGACTATAAAGGTAAAAACTCACAACAAAATGATTTATTATCAACTCTGGGATCTTTTTATTAAAGCACGTAATAAAGGTGACTTTCTCCCTGAGGGTTCACTGTTTCTGCAGGTCTGGAATCAGCCCTGGTCACTTCATATACTTCACTTTATTTATTTATTAAAAAGCAGAATTCCAGCTGTGGAATTTATTTGTTTATTTACATGAGATATCAATAGAAATACCAGGATAGAAATACCATGATTTTAGTGCAGCGAGCGCAGAGTATTTCATATTTTGCAGCATCTAGTTAGAAAAAAATGATGTATTTTTGGCTCATTTTTAAAAGAGACATGTAGAATAAACTAAATCAGATGAAATTTCATGATTTTAATGCAGTGAGTGCAGACTTTTTTGCATTTTACTAGGTCTGGTTAATGCAAATGATGTATTTTTGGCTCATTTTTAAAAGAGACGTAGAATAAAGTGATTTTTCTGAAATATCACAATTTAAGTGCTGAATTTTTAGCGTTTTGCAGAATCTGGTTAGAACAAATAATGTATTTTTGGCAAAGTTTTAAAGAGGCATGCAAAATAAAGTGATTTGTTTGAAAACATTAATAATAAAATAAAAATCCAAAATGTCTGAAACATTCTTCAAAAACTGCCCAAAAGAACATTTATCCTTATACATTTATCCTTTTTCTCACATCTCTTTTTTCTTATAAGAACCTTCCTCCTGCAAAATAATCATCACATCATCTGACTGTAAAGAAAAAAAAACAAAAAATCAGGCAGATTTACGAGCAGTCAGTAAAAGTATGTTTGCAGGAACGTTTGATTAGTTTCTTTTTCATGTTGCAGGTACTTCATTTTCATTTTTCAGTGTAAATCTTGATAGTTTTGTTTTAAAATTCTAAAAAAACTGCACCATTTGTCAGATCCAGAAACTGTAAAACCAAAAGAACTGTCAGATTTACAGCCATAATCCTCTTTATTCTGTCAGGAAAACTAATCAAATCGGAGGTTGAAGTCACAATGAGTCAGAAAAATATCTTTATTCTACATGTTTCATTTCATATTAACCAAAAACACGTCATTTGTTCCGACCAGATCATGTACAACGCAAAAAAATCTACACTAAAATTGAGATATTTCATAAAAATTACTTTATTCTACATGTCTTTTTAAAAATTAGCCAAAAATAAATAATTTGTTCTGACCAGATACTGTACAATGCAGAAAATTCTGCACTAAAATCATGATATTTAATCTAATTCAGTTTAATTTACTTGTCTCACTTAAAAATTAGCCACCAAACAGACACCATTTGTTCCAACCAGATTCTGTAAAACGCCAAAAAATTGCACTAAAATTGTGATATTTCTTTAAAAAAATCACTTTATTCGACATTTCTGTTTCAAAAATTAGCAAAAAATACACCATTGATTTCAACTAGATCTTGTAAAATACAAAAAACTGCACTCATTCCATTAAAATCATGAAATTTCATCTAATTCAGTTTGTTCTACTTTATGTCTCACTTAAAGTGAGCCAAAAATATATCTTTGTTCCAACTAGACACTGTAAAATGCAAAAAAAAATCACTAAAATTGTGATATTTCATAAAAAAATCACTTTATTCTACATTTCTCTTGTAAAAATTAGCCAAAATACACCATTTGGTTCAACTAGACCCTGTAAAATGCAAAACAAAAGCACTAAAATTGTGATATTTCATTAAAAAATCACTTTATTCTACATTTCATTTTTAAAAAATGACAAAAATGCATAATTTATTCTAACAAGATGCTGTAAAACATAAAACTTTCTGTGCTAAAATTGTGATATTTCATGAAAAATCATTTTATCCTACGTCTCTTAAAAATGAGCCAAAAATACATCATTTGTTCTAACTAGATCCTGTAAAACACTACATATTCTGTACTTATTGCACTAAAATTGTGATATTTAATAAAAATCTCTTTATTTTTCATGTCTCTTTAAAAAAATAGCTGAAAATCCATCATTTGTTCTAACCAGATGCTGTAAAATGCAGATTGCCCAGATTTGTCCTCCTGTTTCTGTTATTTAATTAGAAATTCATTTGCCACAAACCCACTCAGATGTTGTTTTTAAAGTTCCTTTCCTGTTCGTTCGTCCCTCCCACCACCGCCGTCGGTCACGTTGATGAGCTGAACGATGCCTCTGAACCAGCAGACAATTAAAAAACAAGAGCTGCCTGCTGTTGTTTTTAGATACTTAGCCTCGTTATGTTTCCTTCTCCCTTCAGGAAACGCTGCATCACTCGGCAGCCAGTTTAGTGGAAACACAAAGATGGAGCTGAGTTGCTTTAATGTGGAGACTTTTTTCTGCTGCTAGCGTCTAAACGGTACAAAAGAGAAGTGATAAATCTGTAGATTTTAGGTGTTTTTTGTAGATTAGTGACCATAAAACCAGATAACAGAAATAAAATTCAAGGAATCGTCTCCTAAAACGATTCCAAGACATAAGTTGGTGGATCGAACCTGTCGACCAACCCTAACCAGTCGAGGCAGATGTCTGCCCTCCCAGTGCCTGGTTCTGCCAGAGGTTTCTATCTAGTAAAAATCTAAAATCAAGACTGAAACCAAACATAAACCAGTCCCAAGAAAGTTCAGAACCAGTCCAACATACAGTCTGAAACCAGTCCAGAAGCACTTCTACAAAGCCCCAGTGCATGATACTGCCACCACCATGCTTGAAACCAATCCTAAACCAGTTCTGAAAAGGTCTAAAACTAGGAGCAAACTCAAACCAAACCAGTCCAAAAAATTGTTCAGAACCAGTCAGAATACAGTCCAACACCCAAACTGAAACCAGTTTTAGAAACAGTCCAAAACCAGTCCTAAAAAAGTCAAAAACCAGTACAAAATCGGGCCCAAACAAAACCCAAACTGCTCCTACAAAAGTCCAAGACAGTCGGAAACCAGTTCTGAAAAGATCTAAAACCAGGACCAAAATCAGTCTTAAACCAGTCCAAAAAATGTTCAAAACTAGTCAGAATACAGTCTGAAACCAGTCCTACACCAAAACTGAAACTAGTTTTAGTTCCGGTCTAGGATCAGTCTAAAACCGGTCCTAAAAGGGTCAAAAACCAGTACAAAATGAGGACCAAAATCAAACCTAAACTACTTCTAAAAAAAGTCCAAGAGCCGCCCAAGACAGTCTGAAACCAGTCTTCAAAAAGTCTACAATGAAGACTGAAACCAAACATAAACCAGTCCCAAGAAAGTCCAGAACCATTCCAACATACAGTCTGAAACCAGTCCAGAAGCTCTTCTAGAAAGCCCCAGAGCATGATACTGCCACCTCCATGCTTGGTGGTAGGTTTGGTGTTCTTGGGGTTAGAAAGAGTCTAAGACCCTCCCCCATCCTTCCATCCCCCTCCAGCTTGTCCTTCTTTATTCCCTCCCACCATCTTGACTTCCAGCTCTTCTTCTTCTTCTTCTTCTTCTGGTGTTTCTGCCTCCCATCATCCCCCTCTGCTTCCTGTCCCACCTCCTCCACCCTTCCTCATGCCCTCCGTCCATCCCTCCCCCATCTTCCTCCTCCTCCTCATCCCCTCATTAAATCGAGGAGTCATTGGAGTGTCCTGTCTCTCTCCTCAATTAGCCTAATTAATGGCTTTTAACAAAGAAAATGGCCCAGGAAACGAGCTCATTTTCCAGCGAGCCGGGAGAGAGAGGGAGGCAGGACTGGGGAGGAAAAAAATCAAAAATCAACATAATACACAACATCTAAAGGTTTTCTGCTGATGTTCAGCTTCTAGAAGACAAACCACAGACTCCATGGTGCTGTTACAGCAGTTTTTCCAACATTAACACTCTAAAAACATACAGAGGAATTATTGTAGGTTTCAGTTTTGTGGCTTTAAATCATGAAGCTTCTTTAAGTAATAATGGAGATAACTCAAGTTTTGGTTTTGTATTTGGGCAAATTGAAGTCTAGTCTGATGTTCCGCCGATGGAACAAATCACTCCATTTTATTCAAAAGCATCTACAACACTGTCCCAGAAAACCAGTCCTAAACCAGAACTGACACCCATTTTCGAAACAGTCCAAAACCAGTCCTAAAAAAGTCAACAACCAGTACAAAATCGGGACTAAAACCAAACATAAACTACTTATAACAAAAAGTCCAAGACCTGCTCAAGACAGTCCTAAACCAGTCCTCATCCAGGACCAGATCCAGAGTAAAATAAATCCTAAACCAACTTTAAATCACATCCAAAACCAGGAGAACCAAGACTGAAACCAAACATAAACCAATCTCAAGAAAGTCCAAAACCAGTCCAACATACAGTCTGAAACCAGTCCACAAGCATGATACTGCCACCACCATGCTGGATAGTAGGTTTGGTGTTCTTGGGGTTAAAAAAGACTCACCTAAGACAGTCTGAAACCAGTCCGAAACCAATCTTTACAAGGTCTAAAACCAGGACCAAAATCAAACTTAAACCAGTCCAAAGAATGTTCAGAACCAGTCAGAATACAATCTGAAACCAGTCCTAAACAAAACTGAAACTAGTTTTTGAAACAGTCCAAAACCAGTCTTAAAAAAGTCAACAACCAGTACAAAATTGGGACCAACACCAGATCTAAACTACTTCTAAAACAAAGCTCAAGACCCGCTCAAGACCCACCCAAGACAGTCTGAAACCAGTCCTCATCCAGGACCAGATCCAGAGTCACCCTTAAATCACATCCACAACCAGAACCAAGACTGAAACCAAACATAAACCAGTCCCAAGAAAATCCAGAACCAGTCCAACATACAGTCTGACAACAGTCCAGAAGCTCTTCTAGAAAGCCCCAGAGCATGATACTGCCACCTCCATGCTTGATGGTAGGTTTGGTGTTCTTGGGGTTAAAGAAGACCCACCCAAGACAGTCTGAAACCAGTTCTAAAAAGATCTAAAAGCAGGACCAAAATCAGACCTAAACCAGTCCAAAAATGTTCAGAACCAGTCAGAATACGGTCTGAAACCAGTCCTAAACCAAAACTTAAACCAGTTTTAGAAACAGTCTGAAACTGGTCCTAAAAACACTCAACAACCAGTACAAAATGAGGACCAAAACCAAACAAACCAGAAGAAAGTCCAGAACCAGGCCAACATACAGTCTGAAACCAGTCCTAGAAAAATCTAAAACCAAAACAATAACTGTGAATGTGAGGCTTCCACAGGACATGATGGAAGTTATTTAATTAGATGTGATTGTAGCCGAGCACATAAACACAAACACAATCAAACACACACAATCTCTCTCTCTCACACACACACACACACACACACACACACACACACACACACACCCGTACACAGTAAAGACAACAGTGTGTTTTGTCGTCACTGGATACCACTCGGAGAGCAGCTAATTGCCTTCACACCCTGCAGGGGTTCGGCCTGAAAACACACACACACACACACACACACACACACACACACACACACACACACACACACACACACACACACACACACACACACGACCTCGTCCCCTTTATCGCTATGCTGAAGTGACTCCCACTAAAGTTCAGCTGTGAATTATTAAATGCAATTAATCAGTGACAACTGAGGACCAGTTTAATTGACACCAGCAGCAGGACCAGAGTGTGTGTGTGTGTGTGTGTGTGTGTGTGTGTGTGTGTGTGTGTGTGTGTGTGTGTGTGTAGGCAGGTTTCTGTTATGTATTTAGTTTAAAACAAAATTAACATTACATGTTATGATAAAGAACCTCAGGTGCTTTAGAATCATAAAGAGCAATAACTGGATGTCGGTTGTTCATTAATTTTATTATAATTCCAGAGAATCTAAAAGCAGCTGAGCCACAGTTAGTGTCTAAATGTGGAAAATGTCTGGAAAAGTCATTCACTTACTGCATAGTGTGACTCAGTTCCAGAATTTAAAGGTTTTTGTTCACGTTTAAAATAAAACAAAGACTCAATAATTAAAATATTGTGCAAAAATAAAAACAGTTTTTGAAAAGCAGCACAGATAATTTTAAACTCCATGTTTAGCTTCTGTTTTTTTTTTACTCCTTTTAACTTTAGAATCTTTAAAACTACTAAGATTTGTTAAAATTATCAATGATAATAATTAGTGAAATAAAACACAAAATTCCCGCATTAAAAATGTATTTATTTTTTTCAAATGGTTAATTCGTTCTTTCTTAAAATTAAATTTTTTTAAACATTTGAAAAAATGTATAGTAAGATGATATTTTAAAATATTTTTTAATGTATTATTTTACAGATTTTCCCTGTTTTGTTAAATTACAGATAATAATTAGTCAAATAAAGTAAAAAAAACATAGCACCCACATAAAAGAAATCTGTTTTTTTATGTGACCACAAAATTATATCATTTTACTGTATTCAAATCAGCCTAAAACAATAAAAAAAAATCTGTTTCACTGATATTTCCTTTTATTTGAAAAAAATATGTAAACTAAGGATTTAAATCTGGTCAGTTGTATATTTTTTATTGTTATTTTGCAGATTTTTCCTGTTTTTTAAGTAATGGATAATATCTAATGAAAAGAAACAATTTTATTGTATTTAAATCAGCTAAAAATGGTAATATCACAGATATTTCCTGTTACTTGAAAGAAAAAAAATATGTGTACTTACGATTTAAATCTGGTAAATTGCATATTTTCCAGTGTTGTTTTACATATTTTAACAGTTTTGTTAAGTTATAGATAAATTAAATGGTAATTTACAGACATTTCTTGTTCTTTGAAAGAAAAATTATGTATACTAAAGATCTAGTAAATTGCATATTTTTATTGTTATTTTTGCAGATTTTCTGTTTTGTTTAATTACAGATAATAATTAATCAAATAAAATAAGACACCCACATCAAAACTCTCTACTTTTACAAAATTATCTAGTTTTAATATATTGAAATCATCCCAAGAAATTCAAAAAAATTCTATTGATATTTTACTGTGTGCGTAATTATTTTTTTTACAGTGCAGTTTTAGTATCTCTCTGAGCAGAATCTCAGTAAATTTTAAATATATTGTGATAATTTAAAGCTTTTCCAATAAAAATGAACCCTTAAGTCACCCACTGGATAATTTTATAATAATCTGAATTTGGTTCTAGTATTTTTCTAAAGATAAAATGTCATCGCTGCTCCGTCAGTCGTCTCTCGCTGCCTCCCTGGAGAATCATCTCTCTCCATCCAGACTATCAATCACCGATCACTGATGACGGTCCAGTGTATTCACTGAAGCCGTATTGATCTGTGTATGTTCTGTGGACATTCCAGACGTTAGCCTTGTCCTTCAGGTCAGGAGATAAAAGGAGGAGAAGGTGTGGACGGAGATGGAGGAGATGTTTTTATTTCTGCCGTTAATGGTTTAGTATTGAACAGAGCTTTTAATTTAGAGTGTAATTCAGCTCCAGAGCATCCTCTAGTGTTGTCTCTCTGACAGAGCAGGAATAAAAACACGCTGAGGGACATGCAAAAGATAAAAATGGAAAGGGAGGTTTTAAAAAGCTACAATTCACTGCATGATGATGGAAAGATAAGCAGGAAGAGACTTGGATTTTATGATAAATGTCAAAGTAACATCCACATGAATGTAGGACTCAAGGTTTCCAGCAGAACTTTACCTTGTAAAACACAATTTATTTGGCTTTTAATGCTGTTTGTGTGCTGAAATTATTCCCAAATAAGGCACTAGGACTGAAATATTGTCAGAAAAATGAGTAAAATTCATGAACTGTCTCTTTCTTGCTTGTCAAGCATGTTTAGACTTATTTGCAGATGCAGTGCCTGTAAAACATATTCTGTAGTACCTCCTTGAATCATGTCAAATTAATTCATGTTGTTGTTTGATTGTTTCTTTGTTTTTGATGAGAATTTACCAAAAAAGACTCTTTCATGTCAAAGTGAAAACAGACTTTAAGTAATGCAGCTGAATCAGTGCTGTTGGACATGAAGACATCTTAATGACTAAAGAAAGAACACTCCAAGAAACTGAAAAGGTTGTTAAAAGCATCAGTCTGAATGATACAAGAACATTTCCAAGTTCCTGAAGATCTCTGAGTCCAGTTAAATCCATCATTAAGAAATTGAGGGAAGATGGAACATGAATAAATCTGACTAGAGCAGAACGTCCTCAAGAACTGAGAGACTAGTGAGGGAGGCCACCAAGACTCCTATGACTCCTCTGGAGAGACTGTTCATCCAACAACTGTTGTCTGTTCTTCACCAGTCAAAGCTTTATGGAGACAAAGAGAAAGACTCTGACGGAAAAAGCTCAAATTAAATCTGGACTAGAGTTCACCAGAAGACATGTGGAGACTCTGAAGTCACCTGGAAGAAGGTTCTTTGGTCTGAGGAGACCAGGATGGAGCTTTATGTCCATCAGACTAGATGATATGTTTGGCATGGTGGTGGCAGCATCATGATGTGAGGCACGGTGGTGGTAGCATCATGATGTGAAGCATGGTGGTGGCAACATCATGATGTGAAGCACGGTGGTGGCAACATCATGATGTGAAGCATGGTGGTGGCAGCATCATGATGTGAAGCATGGTGGTGGCAGCATCATGATGTGTAGCATGGTGGTGGCAACATCATGATGTGAAGCACCGTGGTGGCAGCATCATGAGGTGAAGCATGGTGGTGGCAGCATCATGATGTGAAGCATGGTGGTGGCAGCATCATGATGTGAAGCATGGTAGTGGCAACATCATGATGTGAAGCACGGTGGTGGCAGCATCATGAGGTGAAGCATGGTGGTGGCAGCATCATGAGGTGAAGCATGGTGGTGGCAGCATCATGATGTGAAGCACGGTGGTGGCAGCATCATGATGTGAAGCACGGTGGTGGCAGCATCATGAGGTGAAGCATGGTGGTGGCAGCATCATGATGTGAAGCACGGTGGTGGCAACATCATGATATGAAGCATGGTGGTGGCAGCATCATGATGTGAAGCACGGTGGTGGCAACATCATGATGTGAAGCACCGTGGTGGCAGCATCATGAGGTGAAGCACGGTGGTGGCAGCATCATGAGGTGAAGCACGGTGGTGGCATCATCATGAGGTGAAGCACGGTGATGGCAGCATCATGAGGTGAAGCACGGTGGTGGCAGCATCATGAGGTGAAGCATGGTGGTGGCGGCATCATGATGTTCCTCAGCAGCAGGTCCTGGAAGGCTTGTAAAGGTAGAGGGTAAATGAAATCCTGGAGGACAACCTGATGCAGTCTGAAGAGAACTGAGACTTGGAGGAGATCTGTTTTCCATCAGCCAAAGATCCTCAGAAATGGTTTGAAGACAACAAGGTGGAAGTTCTAGAGGCCGAATCAAAGTCCAGACCTCAATCCAACTGAGGATTAGTGTCCGGACCTGAAAAGTTCTACTGACTCAGGATCCCTGAGAGAGTTTGAACAGTTTTCTAGAGAAGAATGAGGTAAAACTGCAGCGTCCAGATGTTCAGGATGCTTAAAACCAACACAGGATGATTTAGCAGCAACTAAAGGTTCATTGACTAAATACTGACTGGCAATCACCTCTTTTACCATTAATATTCTGAATTAATTCACACTACTTTGTAGAAATCTGCTTTCACTTTGACATTAAAGAGTCTTTTTTGGTAAATTCTTGTACAGAAAGCCAAATTATACTGAGTATGATTCAGGGTTAAAAAGCAGTCAAAGGGGAAACGGTTGTGAAGCCACTTATTTCTCTGCTTTAAGTTGTTGCTCTTCGTGTATTTCTACATAAATAACCTGTAGTTGATTTAACAATGTGGACACCGTCTTCTGTCTCATCTCCAGAGAACGACCGGCCGAGCTCCCTGGTGTCGGAGGCGATCGACTACAACATGCCGCTGACCACCACCTACATGAAGCAGATGAAGCTGCAGTGCATGAGCAGCAACAAGGTATGTGAGCCGGTCGCAACCGGGGCTGCATGCCAAAAACTACAAACTGCCTGAAGCTTGTTTGGGGTTTTTAGGAGTTTCTTCGACCACCAGAATCTTCTCCGGAGTCGATCCTTGAAGTAAATCTTCCACCCGCTTGTTTTGTTCACTCCAGAATTGTTTGCGACAGGTTTGAGTGTAGGAGGAAACAGGAATGAAGCCGCTAATGCCTCGGTAGGAACAAAACTCCCACGCCTCGCTCTGCACTTGCAATTAAAACACTGTAATGAGAAGAAGTATCATTTTTTTTGGTCACCAAAACCATTTAAACGTGCGAGATGGAGTTATTTTTACAAGACATGAAAGGATCATCTCAGAAACCGGACATAGATGGCAAAAACTGAGGTTTTATTCTCGTTTTTCAAGAACAGAAAGGTTCCTGATACATGTGGAATCAAAATGAGCTCATCGTGATGCAAGTCAGTCAAAGTACGAGTCGCTCATTATCAGTTAGCTTCAAGGTAGATCAATTAATCACACATTTAGTTGAGAAAATGTGTATATTTTCCCCAATCAGCAGCAAAAAACTCCAAAAACATTCAATGTAAAATGGTGTGGAAAGACAGCAAAAGATCATTGGAACAGTTTAGAATTAAATTGATTTCTTCTGGTTTTAACATGAATATAATGGTATGTTACTGCAGAGATAGAAGGGACGATCTGAAGAAAATCAGAAATCGAGATGCGTCCTCACATCAACAAACTGAATTAAATGGGAAAATACTCCACTTATGGCTGTTTTCTCATCTTGTTGCTTCTTTTTTGTGTTCCTTCCCAAATAGTGGCAGAAAATTAACTCAAAATTGATAAATTGGTTAAATGATCAACAATAGACTGGGAGTATCGAGTTAATTACTAGCAAATCTGCAGATCTGACAAGTAAAATATAGAATATTGAGAATATATGTGCGATATATTCATTAGAATTTAGTGCAGATACATTTTAAAGAGCAGTTGTTGGGTGAAAGAATCCAATATTGACTGTTTTTTAAGAAACAACAGAGCAAACATTGACTTCCTGTGGTGAATCCTCACATATTGTTGAGCCGTCCATCCACCCCGACCTCCTCCCATAGTAGATATGGAGGTGCTACCATTAAACTGAATCGTAGTCTCCAGGTTTGTTGGTTGGTTGGTCAACATGCTTTGATACAGCCTAATTTTTATTGGTTTGAGAATCTTTAAACACAACTTTGATATGGAGAAAAATTACAGATGCGTCGTCATATCAACAAATCTATTCAATTCAATGAGAAAATATGTTGTTTGCAATTTTCCTCTAGAACTACCCTTAAGGTTGTTCTCTCATCTTGTTATTGCTTCTTTTTTGTGTGTTGTTCCCAAAGAGTTACATAATATTAACTGAGAATTGATACAAAGGTAGGAGAATCAACAATAGACTAACAGTATCAAATGAACTGAAAGTGAATTTGCAGATCTGACGAGCAAAATGTAGAATACTGAAAATATATGTGCAATATATACATCAGAAACCAGTGTGGATAAAGACTAGAATACAGTTGTTGGGTAAAATAATCCAATATTGACATTTTTTTAAAGAAACAACAGAGCAAACATCAACTTCCTGCGGTGAATCCTCACATACTGTTGACCCGTCCATCAACCCCGACCTCCTCCCATAGTAGACATTGAGGTGCTAACATTATAGCTAACTGTAGTCTCCACGTTTGCTGGTTGATTCATCAACATGCTTTGATAAAACCTAGAAATCAGTGCTGATAGATGTTAGAAAACAGTTGTTGGGTAAAAGAATCCAACGTTGACTGTTTTGTAGGAAACAACAGCGTAAACATCGACTTCCTGTGATGAATCCTGACATATTGTTGACCCATCCATCCACCCCGACCTCCTCCCATAGCAGATATTGAGGTGCTAACATTAAACTGAACCGTAGTCTCCAATCTAATTCTAACTGGTTACAGAGTCTTTAAATGCAGTTTTGACATATGGAGAAAAGTTCTACATCAACACATTCTGGATTAATCTATTATTTTTAGCAGCAAGAGGAACAAACCACCTGTGACCACCCCCATGTTTTCACAACTTTGGATTGGCCCAACCTGATCTAACTGATTTAATGTTCTTTGTACATTTCCGTGGAGGTGGTGTTGGTGTTTCTGCATTGTTTTACCCCAATGGATGAACAAAAAGTGGAGTTTAGACTTTGCAGTCAGCAGTTTGTGTATCAACAACTCAACAACCAGCATGTAGATCATCTATAAACAGCAGCTAGCTTGTGTTTGATTCCTCCAGAGTTCTTGTGCTGCATCATCGGTTGATGTATTTTCGGGAATCAGATGAATCTGTGCAGCTGGTCTCAGACTGGTTCAAAGCTTTTCATGTTGAGGTAGAATTACTGTTGGATAATAAGGCTGCAGGTAGAAACTCTCAGAACTCTCTGGTCTTTTTAATTCTTCTGCAGATCAAATGCAGATTTTTTTTTCTCCCTGCAACCAATCAGCTCGTTGAAGAGCCAATATGATTTCAAAGTCTTTCTTTAATTGACTACAGCTCTTTGTTACATCTCTTCCTTCTTACAATGTTTCCTTCATCTGCAGTACCCTGTCACCTCAACATGAACACAGTTCTTCTGGACCGTTGTTTAACTAATCCACCGTGTCGATGTAAAGACTAGTTGGTAAATGCAGTATTTCTAGAAATCAATCCTGCCAGTTGATTTGCAAAATCAGGATATTTCTTGCCGGGTAAATATGGGACAGAAGGATCTTTGACAGGTAGAAAACTTCTATTATCCACTTCACAAAACCAACTTCCTTCCTAATTTGGGGATTTTTGAAATGTATACAGTTTGTGTATCAACATTTTGTGTGTTTATAGGTTGGTGGATTGATGGTTTGTTGATCGACAGATTGTGTGTCAACAGGTGGTGGATCGATGATTTGTGAACCAACAGTTTGTGGGTCGACTTTTTGTATATTGGTGGTTTGTGTATCAATGGTTTGTGTATTGACAGTTGGTGGATCTATGGTTGGTGGATCTACGGTTGGTAGATCTATGGTTGGTGGATCTATGGTTGGTGGATCTATGGTTTGTAGATCTATGGTTTGTGGATCTATGGTTGGTGGATCTATGGTGGGTGGATCTACGGTTGGTAGATCTATGGTTGGTGGATCTATGGTTGGTGGATCTACGGTTGGTAGATCTATGGTTGGTGGATCTATGGTTGGTGGATCTATGGTTGGTGGATCTATGGTTGGTGGATCTATGGTGGGTGGATCTACGGTTGGTGGATCTACTGTTGGTGGATCTACGGTTGGTGGATCTATGGTTTGTAGATCTATGGTTGGTGGATCTATGGTTGGTGGATCTATGGTGGGTGGATCTACGGTTGGTAGATCTATGGTTGGTGGATCTACGGTTGGTGGATCTACGGTTGGTGGATCTATGGTTGGTGGATCTATGGTGGGTGGATGGACAGTTTGTGTATTGATGATTTGTGTATTGACGGTTTGTGGCTCGATTTATTGTATACAGGTGGTTTGTGTAGTATGGGTAGTTTGTGTATTGATGGTTTGTATATTGGTGGTTTGTGTATAGGTCATTTGTGTGTGGGTGTACGTAGATCAGCGGGGGTTGTGGTTTTAGGATCTTCCATATTGTTCCCACATCAGCTCTGCGACTATCAGCAGCTCACACTCTGCTGTCAGTCATACTCCCAGTGTGTGTGTCGGTGTGTGTGTGTCGGTGTGTGTATGTCGCTGTGTGTGTGTCGCTGTGTGTGTGCAGAGATAACGCAGCTCGTTCCAATTAAGCCGGGCCTCTGAGCGTCGACTTAATTAGCCGAGGAGAGACGGACGCACAAGTGCCAATTTATCCGGGAATGCCGATCTATATGTCCGTCTGTCTGCCTCGCCCTCTGGATACCTGAAAACACACGACCAGTTGGATATTATAAATATCTAAAAACACACGACTAGTTGGATATTATGAATATCTAAAAACACACGACTAGTTGGATATTATAAATATCTAAAAACACACGACTAGTTGGATATTATAAATATCTAAAAACACACGACTAGTTGGATATTATAAATATCTAAAAACACACGACTAGTTGGATATTATAAATATCTAAAAACACACGACTAGTTGGATATTATAAATATCTAAAAACACACGACCAGTTGGATATTATAAATATCTAAAAACACACGACTAGTTGGATATTATAAATATCTAAAAACACACGACTAGTTGGATATTATAAATATCTAAAAACACACGACTAGTTGGATATTATAAATATCTAAAAACACACGACTAGTTGGATATTATAAATATCTAAAAACACACGACCAGTTCGATATTATGAATATCTAAAAACACACGACCAGTTGGATATTATGAATATCTAAAAACACACGACCAGTTGGATATTATGAATATCTAAAAACACACGACTAGTTGGATATTATGAATATCTAAAAACACACGACTAGTTGGATATTATGAATATCTAAAAACACACGACTAGTTGGATATTATGAATATCTAAAAACACACGACTAGTTGGATATTATAAATATCTAAAAACACACGACTAGTTGGATATTATGAATATCTAAAAACACACGACTAGTTGGATATTATAAATATCTAAAAACACACGACTAGTTGGATATTATAAATATCTAAAAACACACGACTAGTTGGATATTATAAATATCTAAAAACACACGACTAGTTGGATATTATAAATATCTAAAAACACACGACTAGTTGGATATTATAAATATCTAAAAACACACGACTAGTTGGATATTATAAATATCTAAAAACACACGACTAGTTGGATATTATAAATATCTAAAAACACACGACCAGTTGGATATTATAAATATCTAAAAACACACGACTAGTTGGATATTATAAATATCTAAAAACACACGACCAGTTGGATATTATAAATATCTAAAAACACACGACTAGTTGGATATTATGAATATCTAAAAACACACGACTAGTTGGATATTATGAATATCTAAAAACACACGACCAGTTGGATATTATAAATATCTAAAAACACACGACTAGTTGGATATTATGAATATCTAAAAACACACGACCAGTTGGATATTATGAATATCTAAAAACACACGACTAGTTGGATATTATGAATATCTAAAAACACACGACCAGTTGGATATTATAAATATCTAAAAACACACGACTAGTTGGATATTATGAATATCTAAAAACACACGACTAGTTGGATATTATAAATATCTAAAAACACACGACTAGTTGGATATTATAAATATCTAAAAACACACGACTAGTTGGATATTATGAATATCTAAAAACACACGACCAGTTCGATATTATGAATATCTAAAAACACACGACTAGTTGGATATTATGAATATCTAAAAACACACGACTAGTTGGATATTATGAATATCTAAAAACACACGACTAGTTGGATATTATGAATATCTAAAAACACACGACCAGTTCGATATTATGAATATCTAAAAACACACGACTAGTTGGATATTATGAATATCTAAAAACACACGACTAGTTGGATATTATGAATATCTAAAAACACACGACTAGTTGGATATTATGAATATCTAAAAACACACGACCAGTTGGATATTATAAATATCTAAAAACACACGACTAGTTGGATATTATGAATATCTAAAAACACACGACTAGTTGGATATTATAAATATCTAAAAACACACGACCAGTTGGATATTATAAATATCTAAAAACACACGACTAGTTGGATATTATAAATATCTAAAAACACACGACTAGTTGGATATTATAAATATCTAAAAACACACGACTAGTTGGATATTATAAATATCTAAAAACACACGACTAGTTGGATATTATAAATATCTAAAAACACACGACCAGTTGGATATTATAAATATCTAAAAACACACGACTAGTTGGATATTATAAATATCTAAAAACACACGACTAGTTGGATATTATAAATATCTAAAAACACACGACTAGTTGGATATTATAAATATCTAAAAACACACGACCAGTTGGATATTATAAATATCTAAAAACACACAACTAGTTGGATATTATAAATATCTAAAAACACACGACCAGTTGGATATTATAAATATCTAAAAACACACAACTAGTTGGATACTCTGGATACCTGAAAACACACGTTGGGTTCGATACTCGACGCTCTTCTGTTGTTTCTTCTTCCATTGTTTTTTCTGCCGTTGTTTTTCTTCCGTCGTGTCGTCGGTGATCCCGTCGTCCTCCACCGGTGGATCGGTCCGTTCGGTCAGAGCTCTAATTGGTTCTCGCTGACATATTGACATGTTCCTCATTATCGTCCTCATGTGAGAAACCAATACAGGAAGAAATATGTTTTCTCTGCATGTTTGTCTCATTTAAAGGGAGCGTCGTTCTTTAACCTTCTCTGCTTTCAGTTGTTCAACTTACTTTTATCCACAATATTAAAAAAAAAACTGCAGTAATGCTGCTGGAAAAACAGGTTTAAAAATGGTAACCATTACGACAATTAGATGAAAAATAATGACATTTTTAACTGATTTAAAGACAGTAAACAGTATTTTTCATAAGGTAGCAGGTTGAAAATTAACAAAACACCATTTGATGTGGACATTATTTATAGTTTTAGTCAGTTTTTTTAATAAAACAACATTTTGGATGTGATTTTACTGAAAATTATCTTTAAAAACAAGGAAACATTAATTTCTTAAAAAAAACACAAAAAACGTGAAAAATAAATGCATTTTTACTGTAATGTAAATTGATATTTTTTGTCTGATTTTACTAGATGCAATCTATAGTTTAAAAAAGAAAAAATCTGCAAAATGCCAATTAAATAATGGCAAATATTTGTAAAATTTGTAATTTAAATAATTTTGTTTTTGTAAAATAAGTAGTTTTAACTAAATACAGTAAATGCTGCAACTTTCAGTCAGACTGTAAAAGAAGAAAATACTATTTTTTGATTTTTGATGTGGACATTATTTACAGTTTGTGTTTTTAGGCAACAATAAACAGGTAAAAAATCATTTAAAAATTAATAAATGAGGACAAATTATAAAATTATAACAAAAATAATGAATATGTTTGCTGGTTTTAATACAGTAAATAATGAAATTTTGTGATCCCAAATTTTAAGAACACAAAATATTATTAAAATGCTGGTTCTTGATGTGGAAATAAATTAATTAATTTGTCTTGTCAACGTCTACGTCAATCCTTCTTATCTGGGATTTTCATTGATATTGTTTTCAATAATATTTATTTATTTTTTATATTTTTGTAGATATGATCTGTAATTAATATATATATATATATATATATATATATATATATATATATATATATATATATATATATATATATATATATACGCATATACATATGTGTGTATGTATATATATATGGGTATATATATGTAAATTACACACACACACACACACACACACACATATATATATATATACAATAAAAGATGCAAAATGTACTTTAATGAGTAGAAAATGTTATTATGATATATATGTATATATGTGTGTGTGTATATATGTATATATATATGCAAAAGAAATAGCATTAAAATATATAATATAACAACTTGACAATATACACATTTTTCTTTTAAATTAATGCGAATATCTGTGAAATAATTCTTTTTTTTACTGATTTAAGTAAAATTCTGTGTAATTTTACAGTGGAATGCTGTATTAGAATAAATTACTATTTTAAAAAAATATAGATTTTTGATGTGGACATTATTTAAAATATAAATGTCTATGCCTTTTTATAAGAGCACAGATATTTGGAAATAAATAATTGATGGATTCCTCCACAACTGTTGAATAAAAAGCTGTTTTTCGCCTCATCTTCATCCATGACGCCCAGAGCTTCTTTAAATCCTGAGGAGTGGAGGTGAAGTTCTGAGCAGAGAGGAGGTCTGAAAGGTGGATTTCTGTGTTTCTACATTTCTGTGTGAGGAGGATCAGACGGTGATTATAGCGCTGACAGGAACAGAGGAGCAGTGAGTCACTCACCTCTAGAAACAGGAGAGGACTGAGGGAGCATCGGGTTCACAGCGACTCCATGGAAAGCCTCAGCAGCATCCTGAAAGGAAAGAAAACAGAACAAGACGAAGAAGAAGAAGAAGGTCATCGCCTTTTGTCTGGGCCGGAGAGGCAGCGAGGGGCATTTGTACTTTTACCCCAGAGACAGGAGGAGGAAGGAGCTGCAGATTTGCCATCCTCCATTAGCACTCCTTTATCTTCCCCCGTCCCAATTCAATAAGAGAGGAAATTACCCAGGATGCTTCCTGGCAGGGGGAGGGAGGGGGCGGCAGGGCGGCGGCTCGGTCCGGAGGAAGCAGAAAGAAACGAAGATGACGGTGGGATGAAGAGAAGGTGGAGGTGGGGGAAGAATTAACAAAAAGCCTGAGAATGAGGCGCTTCATTATCATGGATGGCTCCCTGCCCATTATCCAGCCTCCTCCAGAGGAAAGACGTTTCATTAGTTTTTGGAGGAGGGGTGCTGCTGGCTGTGCAGAGGGGAGATAGGTGGTGGGGGTTGGTCCCGTATAATTACTAAAGAAAAAAAAATCACACAACTGCAGATAAAAACGCTGCAGAGGAGTCAAAGAAGTATTATAAATAGAAACCAGTCTGGAGGCTGAGATGGTTCCTCTAAAGATGACAACAAGTTACATACATTCCTCTTATAGATGTTTATATAAACAATAAGTTACATACATTCCTCTTATAGATGTTTATATAAACAATAAGTTACATACATTCCTCTTATAGATGTTTATATAAACAATAAGTTACATACATTCCTCTTATAGATGTTTATATTAACAATAAGTTGCATATGTTCCTCTTACGGATGTGTGTTTATATGACAATAAGTTAAACATGAGCCTGCATGATTTTTTAAATATTTCAAGTCATCATTAGTGTCAGTTTTGCATCTTTTAGAGACATTTTTGCATCTTTAGTGTTATTTTTGCATTTTTCATTGTCGTTTTTGCATCTCTTCGTGTCATTTTTGCATGTTTTAGTGTCATTTTTCACTTTTTAGACACATTTTTGCGTATTTTTGTGTCATTTTTGTGTCTTCTTTTTCTTTTAGTGTCACTTTTGCATCTTTTCGTGTCATTTTTGCACCTCGTGCCATTTTTGCATCTTTTCATGTCATTTTTGCATCTTTTAGTGTCATTTTTACATCTTTAGTGTTATTTTTGCATTTTTTTGTGTTATTTTTGCATCTTTTCGTATCATTTTTGCACCTATTTAGTGTCATATAGACAATAATTTAAATATATTCCTCTTATAGATATTTGATGTCTGTTTATATGACAATGATTTAAATATATTCCTCTTATAGATGTTTGTATTTATTCACAATAAGTAAAACATGAGCCTGCATCGTTTTTTAAATATTTCGAGTCATAATAATTCAGAGTTGAAATGAAAATCGGCTTCAAAGAACAATTAGAAAGTTGAAAATGAGGAGATTCTGTTTGTTTTTACTGTTTCTGGTGCCATTTTATTTTTATTATTATTTTTATAATAGTATAATTCCTTTCAAACACACCAGCAAATTCAAAATAATTAAAATCCACATTTTTCCAAGCATCTGTAGGTGTTATTAATACTTGAAAAAAAAATGGTGGCTCTACACACTATAGATATTAATATTTTTAATTTGTCTTATTTATTTGTTTTATTTAAATTTTTTAAGGTAACTTTCCTCTATATATATATATATATATATATATATATACTATATATATATTAAAAGGAATATATATATATATATATATATATATATATATATATATATATATATATATATATATATATACTATATATATATTAAAAGGAATATATATATATATATATATATATATATATATATATATATATATATATATATATATATAAAAATAAATATAAAAGTATATATAAGTAAGTATTTTTTTTCATGATTTTATTAAATGGTACCTGTAAAAAAATCTGTAAAATAACAGTTTAAATCCCTAATATACATATTTTTTTCTTTTAAATTACAGAAAATACCTGGAAAATAACAATAATGTAAATGCAGTTTAATTAAAAAATATATTTTTAATTCTAATATTTTTTTTTACTTTTTTACTGTAATGTATATTAATACTTTATATTTTACTTTAATTTTGCTAGCTTTAAAAAAGCTGGTTAATATATAAAGTAAAGAAATAAAATGAAAATCGGCTTTCAAGAACAATTAAAAAGTTGAAAATGAGCAGATTCTGGTGTCATTTTATTTTTATTTTTATCTTTTTAAGACATCATTAATTTCAAACACACCAACAAATTCAAAACACTTGAAATCATCTTTTTTTTCCATGCATCTCGAGGTGTTATCAATATTTCTATAAATATAAATGAATTCTGAACAACAGGGATCAGAAAAAACAACAGTTTTTTATTATTTTTATTTATTCTTTCTAGATTTTTACAGTGATTTGTTTGACAAAAAATGTAAATCCCTGGATCAACATGTTCAACATGTTTCCAGGCATCTTCAGATATTATCAATACTGGAAAAAACTAATTGAGGCTCCATACTGTAGATATTGCAGATACTGCAGATACTTTTATTTTTTATTTGTTTCCGTGCTTGTTTAAACACTGCCTGCAGTTCAGCTGAAAAGGTCCTTCATTTTTATCACATGACTGTTGGTCACAGCTGAGTCACTTCCTGCTTCCTGATTGCAGTAAAGAGTCGAAATTTTTTTTTGTTTTTTACAGACTCTGGTTGGAGAAAATCTTTTATTTTTGGTGAATTTCTATCGAAGAAATATTGCAATTTGGTTAATTTTCCCAACAGAACGTCACCGATGAGTAGTTCAAGGACGTTCAGAAGGTTGAAAATCAGACAATTATTCCTGTTTCTTTGAATATTTATTCAGTAAAAGTAGAAAACACCAGGATAAACATGGACAACATTCCTCTAAGTGCCCACATGTGTTTTATGAGATGTTTTCCATTCGTTTCCACACTCGTCTGCTCTCTGCTGTGTAAACACCGCCTGCAGTTCAACCAAAAATCATAGAATTTTTGTTAAACGACTGTTGGTCACAGCTGAGTCTGTCATGGCTTCACATCTGCACCAAGGAACAGATCATTTTTTCTATTTTACAGAATCTACTCGATGCAAACAGTTTGTTTTTGATGAATTTTCAAATCAAACGTGTAAATAGAAGTGATTTTGAGTAGTTCAAGGACCGTCGTAAAATTCTTTTCTCTCACAGTTTCTGGCTGGTTGATGGAGGTATTTTGGTGATTTTGTTCCTCTCCTATCAGCAGGTTGGAGTTTATTGAGACCAATCAGCTGTTGGATGTTTGTTTGGCATCAGAACTCTGCCAACATGCAGATATCAGGTTCATAAAATCCCAACAGCTGAGCGGCTGTGATGCTTCCTGGATCAAATCTCTGCCAACCTGTGGTTTAGTTCCTCACTGAGTTTCACTATAGAGACACAGAACAGGTTATTTTTCTTTTTTTTTTCTTTTGAATTGAAAAATTAGAATTTTTGCATCGTTTAGTGACATTTCTCCCTATCTTCCTATGTTTGCATCTTTTAGTATCATTTTTGCATCTTTTAGTGACATTTTTACACCTTGTAGTGACAGTTTTGCATCTTTTAGTGACATTTTTTTCTTGATTTTGTGTCATTTTTGCATCTTTTAGTGACATTTCTCCCTATTTTCCTGTTTGCATCTTTTAGTATCATTTTTGCATCTTTTAGTGACATTTCTTCCTATTTTCCTATGTTTGCATCTTTTAGTATCATTTTTGCATCTTTCAATGACATTTTTACATCTTGTAGTGACAGTTTTGCATCTTTTAGTATCATTTTTGCATCTTTTATTGTGATTTTTGTGACTTTTAGTGTAATTTTTGCACCTTTTCTTGTCATTTTTTCATCTTTTAGTGTCTTTTTTGCATTTCTCAGTGTTATTGTTGCATCTTTTAGTGTCATTTTTGCACCTTTTCTTGTCATTTTAGCATCTTTTAGTGTCTTTTTTGCATTTCTCAGTGTTATTGTTGCATCTTTTTGTGTAATTTTTGCATCTTTTCTTGCTGTTTTTGTCTCTGTGTCATTCTCTCTGTATCAGTTTGACAGAAGTCATTTCTTCATTCTTCTTCTTCATGTTGTTCTGTTTCCGTAGAGCTATACGAGTTTAGATTGCAGAAAGAAATGAATCCACAGTGAAGACTAATTAGACGGGAACAAAAAACACACAGAAACTTGAGAAGGTTCAGTCAAAAATTACCAACTTGAAAGAAATACTGTTGAAAATGATGAGTATTATGTACATTAGGTGGCAGCTCATATCGAGCCCAGCAGCTGTTTTCAGATAAATACTGCTCGTGTGGATGTGGGCTGCTCTCTGCAGACGTCTGTGTGGTTTGTTGGTGTGACTGCAGCCGCTGACGCTCTGACTGCGTAAACGACTGTAACTGTAACTGTAACTGTAACTGTAACCATGTGCTGCTGCAGTTTGTGGCCGAGGTCACGTCCACGGTGGGACTGTGGGTCTGCATGGAGGCCGCGACCTTTATCACGCCTGATCCTCTCACCATCTGCCCCACTCTCCGGAGGATTCTGAGCCACGAAGTGCAAACTGCCATGGAAACAGGAGGGCAAGAAAAAATGCCCTCGGCTCTGCAACGCTCAGTAGAAACAGCAAAGAGGAGCACAGAGCTGCTTCCTCTCACAGCGTGTTGCATCTTCTGCTGGCATTTCTGCATCTTTTTTAGCAACAGTTTTGCATCTTTTAGTGTCATTTTTTGTGTCTTTTAGTGTCAGTTTTGCATCTTGTGTCATTTTTTAAAAATCTTTTAATGTAATTTTGCATCTTTGTGTCATTTTTAAAAATCTTTTAGTGTAATTTTGCATCTTTTAGTGTCATTTTTACATCTTTTTCTATCATTTTTGTATCTTTTAAGTGTCATTTTTGTGTCATTTTTGCATCTTTTAGTGTAATTTTGCATTTTTTTAGAAACGTTTTTGGATCCTTTAGTGTCATTTTTGCATTGTTTTAGTGACTTTTTGGATCTTTTAGCTTAATTTTGGCATTTTTAGCATAATTTTTGCATTGTTTAGTGTCATTTTTGCATCTTTAGTGTCATTTATGCATCTTTTAATGACATTTTTTCTCTATTAATGGTGAATCACAAATACGGTTAATTGTTCTTTTTTGTGCACAGGTGAAAACTCAGCATTTAACCATTATTATCGACACTAATAATTTAACAAGTTAAAAACAGTATAAATATATTAAACTTGGAGCTAGAAACAGTGTGAATTAAGAAACAAACCAATGACATCTTGTGTTTTGATGGAAACATTAATTCTTTGTTCTGTTTTAGAGGTTTTTGTAGCTGAAACTCTCCATTTAAAACAAGAAACACGAGTTAATGTTAGCAGAATCCAGTGTTTTCGAGCGACTCCAGAGTCTTTCTCATCACTTCGTCCTGCTCAGGGTTTAGATGCTGCATGAATAATCTGCTTCACTTCCTCCCTCCGCCTATAGGGGGCAGGTTTGTCGTGGAAATGCACCAGAACAGCAGCTCAGAGTGTTTGTTTCCAGTGTAAAAGGTCAGAAATGAGACTGGAGCTGAAGGAAACATCCTCTGGTGTCTCTGTTTGTCCAGGAAATATTAAAATTATTATTAAAGCGGCGGCGGCGGCCTGCAGCTGGAGTTTGACTTTAATACTCTGGAGGACGGTTTCAGTGGAAATCACAGTTCTTAAAGGCAGGTTTTATGTTTTTATTACATGTTTTTGTCTTTATTGTCACACAGATGCTGACTTTGATCTGTTAGTGGCTCATTGGACACGTTATTTTCCTTCTTTTTGGCATTTATCTTGCAGGGAAAAGAGTTTTAACCAACCGAACAGAATATAAAACATATATGTGACTGAAATAAATACATTTTAATGCCATTTTAGGGTTGTTTTAGGGTTATTTTTACACTAATCTGACAACATATTACAGATCTGGTAGCTGAATTTATGGGAAACATGAATTCTGTGCATTTTGAGCTTGATTTCTTTATTTTTTGTGTATTTTTTTGCACAAGTTTGCACACCATCCTTTAGTGTAATTTATTGTGTCTTTTGTGCCATTTGCATCTTTTCGTGTCATTTTTCCATCTTTTTGGGACATTTTTCCATCTTTTAGGACACTTTTGCATCTTTTAGTGTAATTTTTTGTGTCTTTTGTGCCATTTGCATCTTTTCGTGTCATTTTTGCATCTCTTTGTGTCATTCTTGCATCCTTTCTGGGCATTTTTGTATCTTTTGTGTCATTTTTGCATCCTTTAGTGTCATTCTTTTGTGTTTTTTAAAGAGTTTTTATTGTCTGAACCACAACTTGATCATTATCTCCACATGTAACTAAGAAAAACATTCTGAACGGTAGAAACATCATCGTGGTCAATCAGTCAGTGCCATGCCATCAGCGTAGGCGATGGTTTCTCTCCAGCTCCTCCGATCTTTTTCTTTCTGAACTCTAACTGTTGATGCTTCCATGTGTCTCCATGACATCAGTCCGTCCATCATCTTCATCCTGTCTGCCTCGGCCTCTCTTCACATTCATTTGTCCAGTTGTGACGATGTTTTCCAGGGTCTATTTGTGTTTAGTATTTTAAAAAATGCCGGTGCTATGTCAGTGCTCTGCATTAATAGAGCACAAGGAGGAATATATGGCTGTATAATCCCAGCGCTGTGCAGAGGAATCCATAGATCAATGGCCAGAGTTACAGGTCCAGTATGGACACTGCAGCTGAAGAAGGCAACGGAAAAAAACTTCACTATTTATTCCTCATACCATCATGAACATTCCTGGTCAATATGGATCAAAAAGCTCTCTAATAGAGAATAAATGCATCCAGACTATTAAACGTTTGAGCCAATTTTTGCATCTTTTAGTGTTATTTTTGTGTCCTTTAGTGTCTTTTTTGCGTCTTCTGTGTCATTTTTGCATCTTTTGTGTCATTTTCACATCTTTTAGTGTCATTTTTGTGTCTTTTAGTGTCATTTTTGCATCTTTTAATGTAATTTTTGTGTCTTTTGTGTCATTTTCGCATCTTATATTGTCATTTTTACATCTTCAGTGTCATTTTTGCATCTATTAGTGTCATTTTTGCATCTATTAGTGTCATTTTTGCATCTTTTCATGTCATTTTTTGCGTATTTTTGTGTCATCTTTGCGTCCTTCAGTGGCATTTTTGCATTTTTTAGTAACATTTATGCATTTTTAGTGTCATTTTTGCGTCATTTAGTAACATTTTAGCATCTTTCAGTGTCATTTTTTGTGCCTTTTCTGCACCATTTTATGGTGCAAGTGTCTTTATTCATGCAAAGGTAAATGACACAAAGTCATAGACACCAGTGTGTGGATTTCTGTTTTGAAGCTTTCTGCATTTGCATTTTGACTTTTGTTGGACTTTATTTTATACATTCAACATACCTACCTCTAATATCTTAACTTTCTGCACATTTTTTTCTGTAGAAACCTCTTCTTGTATCTTCATATTGTCTTTTAGTTGCCTCAGTACGTTTGACTAACCAGAGAAGTAAGACTTTCAGTGCATTAATGACTTGTTATTGCTGCAGTTCTTGAATCTTTTGCTCCTTCCTTGGACTTTCTGGACTTTTTGAACCGACTACTTCTTTATAAAATTGCGTCTTAAACTTCGACTCCGGCGTGAAACGAGCTGCCGTCTATTTGTGGTGACTTAAGCTCGTTAATACTCTGTGATGTAACTGCAGAGGATTGTGGGTCAGGATGTCCAGAAAAGCGTGCTGGAAGTAGGAAATTCTTTTATATCTGACATACTGCATTTAACATGCTATGTGCTGCAGCGTACTAAATCGTTTTCATGTTTATGATGTAGTATGAAAGTGTAGATACCGGAACAACAACCCATAGCTGGACAGGAGGGATGGACCACCATGTCAGTCAACGTGATTTTGGCCTCAGTGGCAGCTCTGTTATACATGCCACTCAGATCACGGTTCTGGTGCATCTTTTACTTATTAGCCCTGGCTGGAGGTCATTAGCCATCACAGAAGTCTTTGTCATGGCACCCACTGCAGAAACACATCACATTGATTTAAAGAACTTTAATGTAGTTGAAGTGTCTGTTATGCCCATCTTGGTTCTGGTTTGTCTTTATCTTATTAGCTCTGGTTGGAGGTCATTGACCACCACAGAAGTCTTTGTCATGGTGCCCATTGGATTGATTTTAATAACTTTGATGTACTTGAAATGTGTATTATGGAGGAAAATGGTATCAAACTGGGCAGATACTACATTTTAACTTGCTAACGATGCAAATGTTGATTAATTCATCTGATTTATAATCAGCAGCTTTATCATAAATTGTAATTAGTCAACAGACAATTTTGGCCTCAATGGAAGCTCTGTTACATATGCGACTAAAATCACAGTTCCAGTTTTTCTTTAACACATGAACTCTTGTTTGAAGTCATTAATCATCATATAAGTCTTTGTCATGCTGCCCGCTGAAGAAATGCAATACATTGGATTCATTTTAATAACTCTGATGTAGTTGAAGTATGTATTCATGAGGAAAATTGTATTTGATTAGGCAGATAGTGAATTTGAAATAGCTAGAGATTAATAATTTTCAAGACCAATAGTCAGCAGCTTTATCATAAATTGTAAATAGTAGACATTTGTCTTTTTCTGATGTTGTTGTTTCAGTCAGTGGTCACAATTTTTGCTTCACTGGAAGCTCTCTTACATATTTGATTGAGATCTTGGTTCTGGTTCTTCTTTAATGCGCAAGCTTTAGTCAGAGGTCATTCACCGGCACATAAGTCTTTGTCATGGTGTCTGCCGCATAAATGCAACACATCAGATTGATTTTAATAACTTTAGTGTATTTGAAGTGGGTATTGTTTAGGAGTATGGTGTCGAATTTGACAGATATTACGTTTTAAGTTGCTAGAAATCCAAACGAACAATTTTCTTGACTAAATAGCAAAATTATCATAAATTGTAAACAGCAGACATTTGTCTTTTGCTGAAATTGTTGTTTCAGTCAGTGGTCACTATTTTGGCCTCTTTGGAAGCTCTGTTATGAATGTGACTAAGATTGTAGTTCGAGTTTGTCTTAAACACAATAGCTCTGGTTAGAGGTCATTAACCAACAAATGAGTCTTTGTCATGGTGCCCACTGCAGAAATGCAATACACCAGATTAATTTTAGTAACTTTAATGTAGTTGAAGTGTGTATTAGTGAGGAAAATGGTGTTGAACTGGGCAGGTACTGGTTTTTAAATTGTTGGAGATTAATAACTTTCCTGACCAATAGTCAGCAGCTTTATCATGAATTGTTTAGAGATTTGTCCTGTGCTGAAGTTGTTGAAACCAGCATGATGTTGGCCTCAGTAGCAGCACTGTTACATATTTGGTTAGGATCTTGGTTCTGGTTCATCCTTAATCTCTGGTTGGAGGTCATTAACCACCACAGAAATCTTTGTCATGGTGCCCACTGCAGAAATGCAACACATCAGATTGATTTAAATAACTTTAATGTACTTGAAGTGTCTGTTATGTGGGAAAATGGTATCAGATTAGGCATAAATTCAATTTTAAATTGCTAAAGATGCAAATATTGAATACTTTTCTTGACTAAATATTGACAAAGTTATCATAAATTGTAACTAGTAGATATTTGTCCTGTGTTATTGTTGTCTCAGTCAACAGACACAGGATTTTCAATGGCAGCTCCGTTCCATATACAACTGAGATCATGGTTTCAGTTCGTCTTTCACTTATAATCTTTAGTTTGAGGTCATTAACCACCACAGAAGTCTTTGTCATGGTGCCCACTGGAGGAATGCAACATATCAGATTGATTTAAATAACCTTAATAGTTGTAGTTGAGGTGTGTATTAGTGAGGAAAATGGTGTTGTACTGGACAATAGTGAATTTTAATTTGCTAGAGATTAATAACTTTCCTGACCAATAGTTAGCAGCTTTATCATAAATGATTTAAAGCAGTGTTTTGTCCTGTGCTGATGCTGTTGATACCAGCATGATTTTGGCCTCAATTTCATCTCTGTTACAGATTTGATTAGGATCTTGGCTGTGGCTCATCTTTAATCTCTGGTCGGAGGTCATTAACCACCATATAAGTCTTTGTTATGGTGCCCATTGGATTGATTCCATTAACTTTAATGTGCTTGAAACGTGTATTAGCGAATAAACTGATATCAGATTGGGCAGATACTCCATTTTCAAAGGCTCGGATCAGATTTAAGTATACATAGTTTATCTTGTTTTTATTTAGGTGAATTAATTCATGTTGTGCATATGAGGAGGAGCTTTATTTTGCGAGTTTCTTCGCCTCTGACTCCGTCCTCAGGCTGAGTGTTTGAGCTGAAATGTGATCTGCTGCAGAAAACAAAAGACGGATTGACAGAAATCACCAACTGCGTCTCCATTCCCATTGTTTTAAGTGGGTTTATTCAGCAGCACGTTCCTCTCTCTCTCTCTCTCCCTCTCCCTCTCTCTCTCTGTGACGTCAGCGCCGTGACCACGCCCCCTCCGGTTGCCACAGAGAGTCTTGAGGGTCCCGCTGTGCGCTCTCACTCCCTCCCGGTGTACAGCAGGATATACAGTACGTTTATCATAAACAATACGACGAGAATATCTATATATACAGAGAAATAAAATTAAAAAATCAACAAACTGGAGGCGGATCGGTGAAAAGAAACGGCGACACCGGGACGATTTAACGGCGGCGGGCGACATTCATGTTTGTAATCTTGCAGAAGTGAAGGTAAGAAGGCGTTTTCCGCATGTGTTCCATTATTTATTTAATATCCAGGAGTGTTGGCCAGGATTTTCCTCCTTCTCTGTGCACGGCCGCAGCCTGCAGAGCGCCGAGCTGCTCATCGATTATCGATTGGTTTTATTCGAACATTTAAATCATTATAATAATGATAATAATAATAATTCTAGTGAGGAGGATTCAGGAGGTTTGGTTGCGGGTCGCTGCGGTGTCAGTAAGTTGTGTTGTTGTGTTGTTGTCACTGCTGCGGTGCCGGTGGTCTCCGGTTCCTGACTCCGTCCCGGGATTCGTTGTGCTCCGGAGCGCAGCGCGGCGGCCCCGGTGCGCTCCCGGCGGCGCGGCGCACATTGTTCTGCAGGCTGCCCCCTCTGCGTGCGCGCATGGAGGTGGCGGTGGCGGAGGGGGGTCGGCCATGCGTGCGTGCATGTGAGCGTGAGTGTGAGTGAGTGAGTGTGTGAGTGTGTGAGTGTGGGCGCCTGGGTGGTTGATGGGTGGGAGCTGCGGAATGACCAAGCACACCGAAGAACGGTCGGTGACGCGGCCGAGCATCGGAGCAGGCCCGGCGGATAGAAGGAGCTCCGGAGTCCCGGTGGTCTGGAGGAGGTTCAGGAAAAGTTTCTAAAGAGATGCGGCTGTGAAAGAGTGAAATAGAGAAATAGTGGAGCTGCTCTGAACTCAACAGTTGAAATTTAATGGAATTTATCCAAACCTGTTTCTGCCTGGAACTCCAGTAGATGGATGGATGATGGAATCCATCCAACACCAAGTACAAAAAAATGCAATAAAACAAAACAAACAAACCTCCAGCATCATGTTAGATACAAAGATTTAAAAAACACACAGATTGAATAAACAGTCTGACATTACACATGCAATGAAGAAGAGATGGAGATGAAATAAAACAAGATAAAATAAAAATAAATACATACAATAAAAAACTAAACGAAATACAATGAAATTAAATTCGATCAGAAAAATAGAAAATATAATATAAGATAAAATAGAATAAAATAAAAATAAATACATACAATGAAAAAATAAAATGAAATAAATTCAAATAAAATGAAGACATAAGATAAAATAAAATACAATAAAATGAAATATAAATACAATGAAAAAATTAAATTCAAATAAAATACAAGGAAATTAAATTCTGTCAAATAAAATGAAAAAATAAGATATGATAAAATAAAATAGAATAAAATAAAAATAAATACATACAATGCTTTTTAAAAAATGAAATACAGTGAAAGTAAATTAAATTAACTCAAATAAATTGAAAAAACAAGACAAAAAATGAAAAAATACAGTGAAAAGAATAAAATAGAATAAAATTAAACTAAACAATATGGAAAAATAAGATAAAATAATATAAACTACAGTGAAATCAAATAAAATGAAAAAATAACACAAACTAAGATAAAATACAATAAAAAATAAATACATACAATGGAATACAAAAGAATAAAATGAAATAAAAATGTAATATAATTAAATAAATTTAGAATATATTATTAAAAAATAAGATAAAATAATATAAAATAAAATCTGTTGTGTGTGTATATATATATATATATATATATATATAAAATAAAAAATAAACCTTCGTATGAACTTGTGTATTATTATTGGAGAAATTCAAAGTACCTAGTAGTTCACACATGTTACATTTACAAGCGTACAAGCTTCAGTCAGACGTCATTAACCACCACAGAAGTCTTTGTCATGGTGCCATCTGCAGAAATGCACCACATCAGATTAATTTAAATAACTTTAATGTACTAGAAGTGTATGTTCAGATTGGGCAGATACTGCATTTTAAATTGCTCGTGATGATTTTGGCCTCAATGGAAGCTCTGTTATACATTCTTTAGTCAGAGGTCATTAACCAACACAGATGTCTTTGTCATGGTTCCCTCTGCAGAAATGCAGCAGCTTTATCATGAACTGTAAACAGTCAGCAGACATGATTTTGTCCCTCAATGGCAGCTCTGTTCCATAGATAGTTCCATAGGTAGTTCCACAGATAGTGAATTTTAAATAGCTAGAGATTAATAACTTTCCTGACCAATAGTCAGCAGCTTTATCATGAATGGTTTAGAGTAGAGATTTTTTCTGTGCTGATATTATTGATACCGGCATGATGTTGACCTCAGTGGCAGCTCTGTTACATATTTCATTAGGAGCTTGGTTCTGATTTATCTTTCATCTCTGGTTGGAAGTCTTTTTTTTTTCCCTGTTAAAAGGGTGTTTTCCTGCCACTGTCTCCTTAGGGCTGCTCTGGGGGTTCAGGCATATGGGTTCTGTAAAGCGTCTCGAGACAATTTGACTGTAATTGGCGCTATATAAATAAAATTGAATTGAATTGAATTGAATTAACCACCCCATAAGTCTTTGTCATGGTGCCCACTGCAGAAATGCATTGGATTGATTTAAATCACTTCAATGTAGTGTCTGTGTGTCTGTTAGTGAGGAAAATAGTGTTGAACTTGGCAGATACTGAATTTTAACTTGCTAGAGATGCAAACATTGAATAATTTCCTTGACTAAATATCGGCAAAATTATCACAGATTGTAAATAGTAGACATTTGTCCTGTGTTATTGTTGTTTCAGTAAACGGACACATGATTTTCAGTAGCAGCTCCATTCCATATGTGATTGAAATCACTGTTCTGGTTTGTCTTTAATGCACAAGCTTCAGTCAGAGGTCATTAACCACCACAGAAGTCTTTGTCATGGTGCCCACTGCAGAAATCCACCACATCAGATTGATTTAAATAACTTTAAGCTAGTTGAAGTGTAATACAACATGATACAAATGGAATCTTCCTTGGTTGACGTTCATTAAATTCATCTGCTGTCTCTCCATGTGTCCATCCTTCACGTCCACTGAGAAGAACCAGTTCAACTCTTTCTTCTTTCCACAAAGACATATTTCATCTGTGGAGACTTTAGGGACATCCTGTCTAACATAAGTGTGATTAGTGAATAAAACATGGAAAGAACTCTAAATTTAATGACAAAATCATGTTTTAGGCTTTACATTTGGGCAAAACAAATATTGAAGTTGGACAAAGTGGAAAATTCAAGCTGACTTTCCTTTAGAAAAACAACTTGCAGCCATGAAAACTGCAAATGATTTAAGTAGAATGAACTTAAACCCATAAAACCGTTTCAGTTATGTGCTACCAGTGGAAGCAATTCACTTAAATGCATCTAATTATTCTCCTTTTTCAGCATTTGTTCACTAAACTAACAGATCCATCACATTTTCATATTTCAGATATTTTCTTTCCTTCAGAAAGAACGATTTTAACATATTTTAGTCTTTTATATACATTTTAGAAACCAAAGAAAAAGGAAATTGAATTTATTTTTTGAATTTTTCTTAAACCACCTTAATTTTTGCAGCATTTTGTGTTTACAGCTTCTTAAAAAGCATCAGACTTTACTTTTTTTTGCTGTGCAACACCCAAAAAAACAACAAAAACAAAGTCAAAAATACACGCACATGGTAAAATAACACATTTATTATGTGTAGAAATACAGATTTTAAATGTAGACGTTATTTACAGGTTTGGATTGAGAAGTTTAACACACTAAAACACTTAAAAAAATAAAGGCTGAAGAACAAAGGCAGCAAGTTTTGACCAATTTTAATCTTTTAAGTACATTTTAGAAACCAAGAAAAAAGTACATTTAACTTAATTTCTGATTTTGACTTAAACTGACTGAATTTTTGCAGCATTTTGTCTTTTTTAGGCTTGTTAGTTGGACAAAATGGAAAATTGAAGTTGACTTTCCTTAAAAAAATCTACTTTCAGCCATGAAAACTGCGAATGATTTAAGTAGAATGAACTCAACCCATAAAACCATTTCAGTTATGTGCTATCAATGGAAACAATTCACTTAAATTCATCCAACTCTTGTCTTTTTTCAGCATTTGTTCACTAAACTAACAGATCCACCACATTTCTAGCACTAACTGTTGCATCCATAGTGTTTTGCTGCTTTTTATTGATGATTGTAGCTTCATTTCTACACAAATACACTAAAAGAATGAGCTCAAACTCCTGAACTAATGAGACTAAACGGAGCAGAAAGAAAGGCTGCGACGTATTTTCCGAAATGACAAAAATTAGACAAAAAAGACAAAATATTACAAAATATTACAAAAATGAGACAAAACGACAAAAAATGAAACACGAAACGGCAAAAACAAGAAACAAGATGACAAAAAATGAGACAAACGACACAAAACAAAACAAAAAAAGACAAAATAATTGAAAAAAGTCAGTGACAAAAAAATGGACAAATGACACAAGCAGGACAAAAAAAGACGAAATGACAAAAACAAGACAAAAAACAACGAACAAAGTGAAGCACAAAATGACAAAAAACACAAGCGAGACAAAAAGGAAACAACAAACGAGAAATAAAATGACAAAAACATGAGACAAATGACAAAAACAGACAAAAAATAAGACAAAATATGACAACGAAGAGACACAAAATGACAGTAACGAGACAAACATGAAACAAAAAAAGGAAAGGTACAAAAAATTAGACAAAAAAGTTACAAAGCAACAAAAACGTGGACAACAATGAGATAAAAAATGACCAAAAATGAAACAAAATGACAAAAAAATAGACAAACACCACAAGCGAGACAAAAAGAAGCACAAAACAACAAAAACATGACAAAATATTACAAAAATGAGACACAAAATGACAAAAGAACAATGAACAATCTAGTATTTTACTTTATGATCAATCAGTCAATCTGCAGTTAATGTCTTGTCTGGAATTTTTACACTTTGAGGGCCGGTTTTGGCCCGCGGGCCTCATGTTTGACATCCCTGTACTAAACTAACAGATCCATCCCATTTCCAGTCCTAATCGTTGCATCCATAGTGTTTTGTAGCTTTTTACTGATGATTCTAGCTTCATTTCTGCACAAAGACACCAAAAAACGAGCTCAAACTACTGAACTAATGATCCTAAACGGAGCAGAAATAAAGACTGTGACATATTTTCAGATCATTTCTCCTTTTCTGTCCCCGGCTCTGAAATTGTGTAATTGTTAAATTGTTTAATTGTGTATCGACATGTCTTCTAGTCGTATTCAGAGCATCGATCGCAGCGCCGTTGCAGATCTCCGACGTTTTGTCCATCGGGTTGTTAAAAGCTGCAGAAATGTGAGTTAATGAGGAGGAAGCAGCAGCAGGAAGTCTTCCTCGGCTCTTCTCTGGTCTAAACTGAGCTGTTCTCGGGGTCACGGCTGCTGGATGGAGGATTCTTCCTCAAGAGTCCTCCAGCCGGGAGGAATCTTTCTAACCGAGAGGCCTTGGAGCTGCGGTCCTCCAGCTGAAGGACAGACTCTCCAAGATCTGCCTCCAGCATCCCTGTGTTTCCATGGCGACGTCTCCCGGGAAACCGCATCCTCCGAGTCGCAGCGGTGTGGTCGATGGGAAGAACGGCGGCAGTTTGGAGTCTGGTGGGAGTTTCTGTGGATGAGAGCATCGAGGGTTGAAGCTTCTGAAGAAAGAGATTTAGATTTAACCCTCCTGTCGTCCTGTGGGTCAAAATTTACCCGTTTTAAAGTTTGAAAATGTGGAGAAAAAAATATTTTCATAGTGAAACTTCCGATTTCCACATTTTCAACATTTTTGGGAAGTTTTTGAACATTTTATGGTGGAAAAAAAGAAATGTTAAAAATGTTTCTTTAAGAACATTCACATAAAAATCAACCAAAATCCAGCGAAATTCACTGGATTTTGGTTGATTTTTTTGTGAATATTCTTAAAGAAAATATTAGAAGTTTTACTGATATGTATGTAATCACTTGAGATATTTTTAGGATTTTTTTGGAAGTGGGTTAGTATTTCGAAGAACTTTCTTGCCACATTTGGGGGATTTTTATTTTTTTTTTAATAAAACTTTTAAGGGAAACTTTTAAGGAATTATTGGAATTTTCTTCCTAAAGGTTTTGCAAATTTTCAGAAATTTGGGGAATTGTTTTGCTGAATTTTTGGATTTTTTCAGATAAGGAAACAATATTTTTTGGTGCCCATAAATGAAGACAACAGGAGAGTTAATCAGACGATCTGCTGCTCTTTTACTGTCCAGTTCTTCCGGTTGGACATCAGGACGCTTAGTTGATTCAAACGTCACCATATTTGATTTATTTATTTATTGTCTAATGTGTGGATTAGTGACTCTTCTCTGGTTTTTATTGCTGAATGAAGAAATATCTGCAGAAATGTTGGAATAACGAGCATTCAGACACATGGAAAACAGTAAAAACAAAGTCCTTACATGAAAAAAAACACATTATTTGTAAAAATGCAGATTTTAGATGTGGACCTTATTTACAGGTTTGAATTGAGAACTTTGTTCAGTTTTTAGTCTTTTAAATACATTTTAGAAACCAAAGAAAAATGAAATTTAACAACAATTTTGATTTTGACTTAAACTGACTGAATTTTTGCAGCATTTTGTGTCTTTAGCTTCTTAAAAACAAAGTCAAAAATCCATAAATTGTAAAAAAAAAAAAAAAACCTAAAAAACCACATTATTATATGTAAAAATACACATTTCTTACGCGGACGTTATTTACAGGTTTGAACTGAGAACTTTAACACACTAAAACACCAAAGGGCAAAGAAAAAGGCAGCAAGTTTTGACAAACTATAGGCTTTTAAACACATTTAGAAACCAAAGAAAAAGGAAATTTAACTTAATTTATAAATTTTGACTTGAACTGACTTATTTTTTGCAGCATTTTGTGTTTCCAGCTTCTTGAAAAGCATCAGATTTTACTGTTGTTTGCTCTGCAGCACCAAAAAAAGAACAAAAACCAAGTGAAACATCTGTAAATAGTAAAATAACACATTATGTGTAAAAATACACGTTATTTGCAAGTTTGAACTGTGAAGTTTGTTCAAATTTTCCTCTTTTAAATACATTTCTGAAACCAAGGAAAATGGAATTTTAACGTAATTTCTGATTTTATCTTAAACTGCAATAAATTTTACTGCAGCTCGTGTTTTGAGCTTCAAAAAACACATAAAAACAATAAAGGATGAAGAAAAAAGCAGCAAGATTTGACACATTCTGGTCTTTTACATTGATTTTCAACACCAAGTAGAAAATAATTTAACTTCATTTCTGTTTTTATCTTAAACTGACTTAATTGTTGCAGCATTTTGTGTTTCCAGCTTCTTCAAAAGCATCACATTTTAGTTTTTTTGTTGTGCAACAACCAAAAAACAACAAAAGCAAAATGAAACATCTGTAAATTGTAAAATAACACATTATTATGTGTAGGTGTGTAATTTCTGCAGCATTTTTTGCTTTCAGCTTCTTATAAAACATCAGATTTTACTGTTTGCTTTGTGACACCCAAAAAACCAACCAAAACCAGCAAAAAAAACCCACACTTTCATTCACCGCATTCAGTAAACACAATAAAAGCATCGATGCTGTATAAAATATTCAACATAACATCCACAGTTGCTGCACCAGACTGACCTCTGTGACATTTTCTCATCATTTATGAGATTTCTTACATGATAATTGAACCGTATTTTGTTAGAATTTGGCTGTGTTTTTCTTATTTCCAGCGTGGTTGTGCTTTTATTTTGATAGGTAACGGTACAGCTCTTGTTCCTGCGAAGCGTTTAAGGGGTTTAGGTCTTTCCAGATCTCCGGCCTTGTGCTGGGGGACGGTTGGACCAGGAGAGCCTCTCCAGGTAAATCCTCCTGAGGATCTCCTGACCTGCTGTGAGCCCAGCAGGAGGCCCACGCTCCCATAATCCTCCTCTTCCTCCTCCTCTTCCTCTCCCTCCTCTTCCTCCTTCCTGTTGCAGGATTCTGGGCTGTGTTTTGGTTTTATTCTCCTCGTGTTTCGCCTCTTCTACGAGTTGTCCGGGTCGTAGCATTAGACGTTGTGGCACGTTGGAAATGACTCCAGCCTCAGAGAAGAATCTTTAGATCAATCATCAGACATTAGAGAGAAACTTGCAGCTTTCTAAGAGATGACAGCAGGAAATCCTCTCCTCTGAGATGCTTAAAAATGGGATCGTTTGTCATTTTTTTCAATAAAAACCTCCAGAATTTAATGATTTTTAGAATAAATGATTCCCGTTAGACCGTTTGAAAGCTCAAGGTGACAATTTCTGACAATATGAACCTAGAAAAGAAGCAAAATCCCACATTTGATAATGATTTCTCTTGAAAAAAATAATAATCTAACATCAATATTGTTGTTGTCTCATATATTTTGGGGTCAGAGTGCAGTGAAAGTTATTTTACAGCGTTTAGAGTCTTTAATATTCTGTTTAATGACTCAAATGACATGAATTGATCTGGTACAAAACTGTAGAAAGAAATGATGTTTTGGTTTATTTATATATATATATATAAAAGTACATAAGAAATCTGTAAAAAATAGTAAAATAAAATTCTAAATAAATAAAAACATCTATTAAAAAATATCATTGAAAATAAATAAATGAATAAAAAAATCATTGAAAGAAAAAACAAACAAATCTGGCAGTGATGGTGCAGGGAAAAATTCCACACCATCGTGGATTTACTGCAATGTTTAAACTCTGTAAAAAGTGTGGGATGTTAGACAACTTTAAGGCTCACATCCCTCTCAGATTTTCTGCCCTCTCAACCTTTTTGAGGTCCGTTTCCTCCCAGATATCTGTGTTTGTGGTGTCTGGACATGTTTTCTGCTGGAGTAGATCTGGATGTTTCCTAAATCACCTTTCATGCCGTCTGTTCGGCTGCAGACAATCCTGGTCCTGAAAGCTCCAATCTGCTTTAACAATAAGCCGTCAAGCTGCTGCAGCAGAAAGAGGTTCTCTGTGGAGCTGCAGCACAATTTAACGTCCTCACATCAGTCCCATATTAATCCCATATCAGTCCTCAATCCAGCCTCACATCAGTCCTCAATCCAGCCTCACATCAGTCCCATATCAGTCCCATATCGGTCCTCAATCCAGCCTCACATCAGTCCCATATTAGTCCTCAATCCAGCCTCACATCAGTCCTCAATCCAACCTCACATCAGTCCCATATTAGTCCCATATCGGTCCTCAATCCATATTAGTCCTCAATCCAGCCTCACATCAGTCCCATATCGGTCCTCAATCCAGCCTCACATCAGTCCTCATCCAGCCTCACATCAGTCCTCAATCCAGCCTCACATCAGTCCCATATCGGTCCTCAATCCAGCCTCACATCAGTCCCATATTAGTCCTCAATCCAGCCTCACATCAGTCCTCAATCCAGCCTCACATCAGTCCTCAATCCAGCCTCACATCAGTCCTCAATCCAGCCTCACATCAGTCCCATATCAGTCCCATATCGGTCCTCAATCCAGCCTCACATCAGTCCCATATTAGTCCTCAATCCAGCCTCACATCAGTCCTCAATCCAGCCTCACATCAGTCCTCAATCCAGCCTCACATCAGTCCTCAATCCAGCCTCACATCAGTCCCATATCAGTCCCATATCAGTCCTCAATCCAGCCTCACATCAGTCCCATATCGGTCCTCAATCCAGCCTCACATCAGTCCCATATCGGTCCTCAATCAAGCCTCACATCAGTCCTCATCCAGCCTCACATCAGTCCTCAATCCAGCCTCACATCAGTCCCATATTGGTCCTCAATCCAGCCTCACATCAGTCCTCAATCCAGCCTAACATCAGTCCCAAATCAGTCCTCAATCCAGCCTCACATCAGTCCTCAATCCAGCCTCACATCAGTCCCATATTGGTCCTCAATCCAGCCTCACATCAGTCCTCAATCCAGCCTCACATCAGTCCCATATTGGTCCTCAATCCAGCCTCACATCAGTCCTCAATCCAGCCTCACATCAGTCCCAAATCAGTCCTCAATCCAGCCTAACATCAATCCCAAATCAGTCCTCAATCCAGCCTAACATCAGTCCCATATTAGTCCCATATTAGTCCTCAATCCAGTCTAACATCAGTCCCATATTAGTCCCATATTAGTCCTCAATCCAGTCTAACATCAGTCCCACACCCGTCGTCAGTCCAACCAGTCATCAGTCCCATATCAGTCTTCAGTTCAACTGGACATCAGTCCCATATCAGTCCTTAGTCTGACCTGTCGGCGATAAATGAAGCCATGATGCACGGTGACTTGATGGACCCAAACAGGAAGTCAGAAATAAAAGAGTTGTTCAGGGTGATAATCAACCAAACATACATCCACTGAAAAGATGATTTCACTGCTGTTTTCTCCTTATCCACCTTTGAAACATCTTCTTACTAGATTCTTGTCTTATTTAAAGGGTTAAAGGCCTGAAACTATTGATTTAAAATGGAAAATATCATCAATTTCTAACATTCGTTGGCTGTTTTTAGTGAAAATCTAACCCGGAATAAAAAGTAATACATCAGAATCAGTGTCGATGGTCATTTAAAGTGAAAAATAATCAATAGTCCTAATCAATCACACACTACAGACTGTGATTATTCAAAAATAATAATCTATCACATAAGAAATATTACATTTTTAGCTTCATTTCATTACAAGTGACAGCGACAACGTGTAAACAAACTGTCATTTAATGGGTTAAAGTCCAAAAACATAATGAATATTTGATAATTGAGATCAGGAATGATGTAGGTTTTAAAAATAGTGATTTTTAAATGGAAAATATGATCAATGTCTAACATTTTATGGCTGTTTTTATTAAAAATCTAACCCTGAATAAAAAGTAATGCATCAGAATCAGTGTAGATTTTAAATAAATGGTCATTTAAAGTGGAAAATATCATCAATATATAATAATTTATGGCTACTTGTTGATGAAGACATTTTTGTCTTGAACGGTCATTACATGATTTTGGGCTTTTTTAAAAAATCATTTTTGTTCATTTTTTTACTAATTAAAAACAGGTTTTGAATAGTTTTGGAAAGGTTTTTGTCATTTTGGTCAAGTTTCCAGTAATTTAGGGACAGTTTTGAAGCATTTTTGTTGAATTGCAGCTATTTTGTACAATTTTCTAGTCTTTTTGACTTCAAGGACCTGGAATGTTCTAAGTGAGACTAAACTTAAAGACTGGAAGCAGGAAAGGAGAACGTCCCCTGGAGAAAGTTCTAGAGTAGATCTACCAACAACTGGAGAAAGTTCTAGAGTAGACCTACTGACAACTGGAGAAAGTTCTAGAGTAGACCTACTGACAACTGGAGAAAGTTCTAGAGTAGACCTACTGACAACTGGAGAAAGTTCTAGAGTAGACCTACCGACAACTGGAGAAAGTTCTAGAGTAGACCTACTGACAACTGGAGAAAGTTCTAGAGTAGAACTACCGATACCTGGAGAAAGTTCTAGAGTAGACCTACCGACAACTGGAGAAAGTTCTAGAGTAGACCTACCGATACCTGGAGAAAGTTCTAGAGTAGACCTACTGACAACTGTAGAAAGTTCTAGAGTAGACCTACTGACAACTGTAGAAAGTTCTAGAGTAGACCTACCGACAACTGGAGAAAGTTCTAGAGTAGAACTACCGATACCTGGAGAAAGTTCTAGAGTAGACCTACTGACAACTGTAGAAAGTTCTAGAGTAGACCTACCGATACCTGGAGAAAGTTCTAGAGTAGACCTACTGACAACTGGAGAAAGTTCTAGAGTAGACCTACCGACAACTGGAGAAAGTTCTAGAGTAGACCTACCGACAACTGGAGAAAGTTCCTGAGTAGACCTACTGACAACTGTAGAAAGTTCTAGAGTAGACCTACTGACAACTGGAGAAAGTTCTAGAGTAGACCTACCGACAACTGTCCAGTTGTCAGTAGGTCTACTCTAGAACTTTCTCCAGGAGACGTTCTCCTCTATGGACTTCAAGGACCTGGAACTCTGGAAATATGAAGGTAGAACTCTGATCATTAATGACGTTACTGGAGATGAAGAACCACATGGTTCTGGTATTTTCCTCAAACATTGGCCCGTCTGAGTCTCTTCACCCTCAGGTTTCTGTTCAAACAGTGCAAATAAAACTCAAAGAATCCAAAGCTCTTGTTTGATTCTGCATTCCTTCGTGAAACAAGCCTTCAAAGCTCGCTGCAGCCTCTTTATTCCTCTGCTGTTTGTTTAAGAGCAGCTCGGCAGAATGTGGGAGGAGGTTTGGTTCTGTTCAGGGTTAAAGTCTGTCCACAGGATGAAAACCTTCAGCGGCAGGAACGCAAAATAATATAGAATCTAATCCTTCAGTCGCTGAGAGTTTCAGGGTCAATCAGTAATAATAATTATCTCTTTTCTGATGCGGTTAAGCATTTTGTTGTAAAGATATTACAGCGTTTTATTCTGAAGGTCTGCGCAGGAAGATCTTTTATGTCTAGACGGACTTTTGTTGGAGGTTTTTATCATGAAATCATTCACTGAGATCTTCTATTATTGAGCTTTGTTGCAGTAAAAGATGGTCCACGTTCATTTAGTTTGATATTTTCTGTAACTTTTGCTTTAATTTAACTGTCCAACATTAATTTTTAACTGATTATTCAGTCGTTTGAGCTTTAATTTGAGTTTATACTTTTTGGACTCACTTAACGCCAGTTTGCCTTTATCTGTTTGAGTTAGGACGTCTATTTAAATTTAGTCTTGGTGACATTTTGAGTCACTTTGGAGAAGTTTGAGGTATTTTAACGACGTCATCAGACAATTTGGGCCGTTTTGGGATAAGTTCTTTCATTTTGGGAAGGCTTCGGACAGTTGTCAGGTGGTTGTAGAGACTTTTTTTGAGCGTCTTGGTTTGATTTGAAATAATTTAGGGCAAGTTTTGTGTAATTTCGTACAAGTTTTTTTTTTATCATTTTCATCAAGTTTTCAGTATCTCTGGACACAAGGAGTCAATTTGGAACGTTTTTGAGTAATTTTGATGAATTTGTGAATCATTTTGGATATTTTTTTCATTTCTAAAAGGTTTAAGGCATTTAGGATATGTTTATTGGTATCCTGGACAATTCTGTCATCATTTTGTACTTTTGTGTATTGTTTCTAGGACTCCATGTCATGGACATTAAACTGCTGCAGTTTTACTGCTCACACTGTGATACATCCCATAATACTGATGATCACAGTACAAACAATTTTGAAAAATTATTAGATAGGTATGGAGTATGTTGGATCATTGTTGAGTCACTTTGAACAAATTTTGAGTGATTATACTACTTTTTTTTGTCACTTTGGTTAATGTTGAACCAATTTAAGATGGCGATGAATGATTGGGACAGGTATTAGAACAATATTTGACTCATATTGACAAATTGAGTCTTTATGGTCCATTTTATGAGTCATGTTTGACAAGTTTTCAAGTTCTGAGTCGTGGAAAAGTTTCTAGATGTTTAGTGTCGGTGTTTGAGGTCGTTTCGTCGATGTTTTTGTCATTCTGGTCACATTTTGAGTTGAAAATATTCAAAATATTCACTGTGATCATTGATAAAGTTACTGGAGATGAAGAACCAGATGCTTCTGAGGAGGTTTGGTTGTTTTTTTTTATGGAATATTCTCTCTTTTTAACCTAACCTATGTCATTTTGAGGCATTTTGAATCAGTTTGACGTACATTGGATAATTTAGAACAAAAGTACCACAAACAAAGTAATTTTTAATAATTTGGGTTAATTTAAAACTCATTTAAGACAGCTTTCAGATGGTTTGAAACAGACTTTTGAACAAAATTTGAGTCACATTGACAAATTGAGTCTTTATGATCCATTTTATGAATCATTTTGGATAAGCTGTCAAGTTCTGAGTGGTTCTGGAAAAGTTTCTAGGTAGTGTCGGTGTTTGAGGTCATTTGGTTGATGTTTTTGTCACATTTTGAGTTGACCTGGAAACAAATCCATGTAGTTTTGATCAGTTTGAGGTAATCTGAGCATTTTGAGTTATTTCGGTAAAATATAAATCTATTCTTTAGTCTGTGACACCTGGATGGATGTGAAACTGATCTGGTGTCAGTTTTTCTGACCATTAAATAAAGTTAGTGTAGATGAAGAACCAGATGGTTCTGAGGAGGTCTCGGGGGAAAGTTTGTTCAGTTTTGGTTGATTTTAGATGGAATAATGTGGGGAGACCTGGTGTTCTCTAGAGTTGGGTGGAGAAAATGTTGACAATCAGCCAAAATGAGTTGGAAAATATCAGCCTTTCTCGTATTCATTTCAGCTTCAGACCTGAAAAACCCCAAACAGGTTGCCTCTGGGAAGGTCTGATTGAGAAAACCATCTTTCAGGAGCTTTGAAATGACATAAACCCGTAGAGAAACCACCCTGCTGTCAGTCTCCAGACGTCATGCCTGCTGCTCCACGGCTGCTTCTCCAGTTGCCTGTAATTACTGGGCTGTCTGGGGTCGACTGGTGCTGCCTGGCGGCCATGCTGCTCGCTGTGCTCAGCGCTCAGCCACTGGAACCGGAGAGTCCCTGCAGAGAGCTAATGCAGCTTCCTCCTCCTCCTCCTCCTCCTCCTCCTCTCCAGCCTCTAATAGCATCAAGTCCCATCAAGGGAGTCTGGCTGAGGAGGAGATGGACAACTCAATCTGCAGAGCTCTTCACGGAGCCGCTAGCTGCCTGGAAAACAGGAAATATGTGGAGCTTTATCAGGAAGTCTGCTGGGTGATGCTGAAAACAACCATTTAAAACGTAGATAAAGATGAGAGAGAAAAACAATGAGGAAATGAGCCCAATGAGTCTCGGTCGGACCTTTCAGATTCTGCAATAAGAATGTTTTTCTGAGCAAAACTGAAAATGTTTGGCTTTTAGATTTGATCTGAATGCGCCGACATCTGTCCAGAGATACACAACTGGAGGAAAATACTGAACTGAAGATGTAAAACAACCACAAAATGACTACAAATGACGCTCCTGCTTTGTGTTTCGGTGTCTTTCTAGTCATGTAGGAGGGTTGAGGTCGGATTTTTGAAACCTTTCTGCAGATTTTGTCTCTTTTTGTGGTGATTTTTAGCACTTTTTTTGGCGACTTTTCGGTCTTTTTGTTGGGATTTTTAGTTTTTCTGTCGTACTTTTGAATCTTTGCAGTGATGTCACATCTTTTTGTAGTGACTGCATATTTTTTGTGATGATTTTGAATCTTTGCAGGATTTTGTGTCTTTTTGTGGTGATATTTAGGTTTTTATGTGGTAGTTTTGTGTCTTTTTGTAGTGATTTTGCATTTTGGAATGGATTTTACTTCATTTAGCAGAGATTTTGTCTCCTTTTGTGGATTTTGCTTCTTTATTGTGGTGATTTTTAAGTCTTTTTGTTGGGATTTTTTTGTTTTTCTGTCGTACTTTTGAATCTTTGCAATGATATGACGTGTTTTTTGTAGTTATTTTGCATATTTATTGTGATGATTTTTAATCTTTGCAGGGATTTTGAGTCTGTGGATTTTATGTCTTTTTGTAGTGATTTTTAGGTTTTAATATGGTAGTTTTATGTCTTTTTGTAGTGATTTTTAGGTTTTAATATGGTAGTTTTATGTCTTTTTGTAGTGATTTTTAGGTTTTAATGTGGTAGTTTTGTGTATTTTTGAGGTGATTTTGCATTTTATGGGATGGATTTTTGTGGTGATGTATTTTTCTGAGGATTCTGCATCTTATTATATATATTATATTATATATAATTTTTGGTTGTTTTTGTTGTGATTTTTGCTGTTTTTCTGTTTTTTTTTCTCTAAGGACTTCAGAATTGAAACTCTTTTTTTTCCTAAGGACAATACTGAACCAAAGATGTAAAACAACCACAAAATGACTACAAATGACGCTCCTGCTTTGTGTTTCTGTGTCTTTCTAGTCGTGTAGGAGGGTTGAGGTCGGATTTTTGAAACCTTTCTGCACAGAAAAGAGCCAGAAACCTACTTTTTTGGACAAATGTGGAGAGAAAACTGAGCAACAGAAGGGCACTGAAGTAGAATTTGGATCGTTTGGTTCTGTAGAGTTTAGTATTCAGGAAAACTAGCGTAAAGCTAACCAAGTGGACTTTGTATAGGAGGAAATGGATTTTAAACACCAGCAGGAGCCTCGTTTATTCTCATTTTGTTGTCATTTTGCTGCAGCTTGTATCATCACAGCAACGTTGGAAATTTAAAGCATCAGATTGAACAGCCACGTCTTCAGTTTAGCTCATAGAAGAGCCTCGTAGCTGCTGTTTGTCAGTGATTTTAAAGGTTCAGTCACAGCAGGAGTCTTCTTTAGTGACTCATTAAGCTTATTTCATCTTAGTTTCTACATTTTCTCTCAGAAAAGTGCACTGGTAACTTGCAGCTCTTTGTCTTTTTCACTTCAACTCACTTGAGTTTCAAACCATTTTGGACAAATTAAGTCTTTTTGGTGGCATTTGGAGTCAGTTTGGAGAAGTTTGAGGTATTTTGAAGACGGCAGAAGACATTTTGGACCATTTTGAGACAAGTTCTTTTATTTTAGACGGTGAAGTGGTTGTAGAGACTTTCGTTTGCATTTTGGTGACATTTGAACTAATTTAGGACGTTTTTGTCATTTTCGTCAAGTTTTCCGTGTCTCTGGACAGAAGGAGTCAGTTTGAGACATTTTTTCACTCGTTTTGGAGAATTTTTTAGTCATTTTGATGAGTTTGTTTGTTACTTTGGACATTTTTTGAATAATATTCAGTGTCTATGGACTTTTTTTGGCCATTTTACTGAAATTTGACATCATTTCAGACGTTTTGAATCCCTGTGGAGAAGTTTGAGGTATTTTGAAAGCATGAGACACTTTGGACCATTTTTGGACAAGTTCTTTCATTTGGAAAGACTTTGGACAATTTTCAAGCAGTTGTAGAGACTTTTGTTTGCGTTTTGGTTTGATTTGAACTAATTTTGGACTTGTTTTGTGTAATTTCTTGCAAGTTTTTGTCATTTTCGTCAAGTTTTCAGCATCTCTGGAGTCAATCTGAGATGTTGTCTTCACTCATTTTGGATAAATTATGAGTCCTTTTTGACAGTTTTTGAGTCATTTTGATGAATTTTGATGAAACTTTAAAGGTTGTTTTGGCATCTACCCAACAAAGTCCTGCTCCCTCCCTTCAGGTTTCTCTATAAAACACATGAGCGTCCTCTGTCTGCTGCAGATCTGATCCTGGAGAGCACAAACTGGCAGCTTCACCACGTTTCTAAAGCATCCTGTTCAAAGCCAACATGGATTAATGTCAGATAAATTCTGTCAGATATCTGCTGCTGACTGAATGCAGCCAGAGGGATTTTCTTTCTAGTATGGGTGAAAGTGTAAAATGTGGGGGCACTTCTTGGACTGTCTTCTTGCAAACTCAGTGTGTAATTAGCAGATGTCAGAAGCTGTAGTTTAATTGTACTTAATGCCGTGTGTTGTAGAAATTCATGTCTCCCTCTTTTGTGGTGCTACTGATGGTATCTGAGGTGGTTCTGCTCCACGTTTTTACCCTCTGAACTCCAAAAAACTCCAAAGTAAAAGATGCTTTTTGCATTTTTTTTGCCAAATTTTTCCGTTCACCAGAACCAGAAACAGTAAAAACAGAAACAATCATCAGATTTTCAACATTCCCACAGCTTTTAAACTAATAATGTGCCACTATCCTTCAGAAAATGTAACCAAATCTACGCATAAATTCATGATTTTTTCATCCACATCACATTATTTTATGTCTCATTGAAGCATCGCAGTTTGCATTAACTAGATTCTGTAAAAAACTAAAAATTCTGCCCTCCTCTACACAGCTAAACAATCCTGACTGACTGAGCTGCAACCAACAGTTTTCAGCAGAACTTGGCTGAACTGCAGGCAGTGTTTCCACCGAGCAGAGAGGATGTATGGAACCAATTCTAAATCTAAACAGTGAATTATCTACAGACCATGTTGGTAACATCTGTGGACGCTTGGAAACATGTCGGACATGTTGATTCCAGGTTTTTTCAGTTTTTGTAAAATAACAATGAAAAAAAGCTTCTGGATGCTTTGCTTACTCTGGCTTTAAAGATGGCTCATTATCACCTGCTAATGTTTGTATTTACACTCATGTTCTGCAACTTTTGCATTATTTTCAGGTGTTTTTCTGTCTGATTTTTCTCCTTGATCTTTTTAGTTTAAAACAATGAAACTATTTAGACTAAACCGTCCAGTAAATGTGCCGTAGAACCCAAACACTGAGCTAAAACAGCCTCAGAACCTCTTTACGAGTGACTTTTTCTCTCTCATTTTTCCTTTGATTCACTGTAAGTCAACAAATGCTAGTTAAAGAGCATCAGTTCAGTGTCTTTCTGTGGTTCTGTTGGGACTGCTTGTAGTGATTTTGCATTTTTTATGTAATTACTTTGCATCTTAGCAGAGATTTTGTCTATTTTTGTGGATTTTGCATCTTTATTGCGATGATTTCTAGATCTTCATGTAGAGTTTTTGAGTCTTTGCAGCGATTTTACAACATTTTTGTGGTAATTTTTGTCTCTTTGTAGTGATTTTGCATTTTCTTTGTGAGGATTTTGCATCTTATGTCAGATTTTGCTTCTTTTAGCAGAGATTTTGTGGGTTTGGGCCTCTTTATGTGGTTGTTTTGTCTCTTTTTGTAGTGATTTTTACATTTTAAGGAATGGATTTTGCTTCTTTTAGCAGAGATTTTGTGGGTTTGGGCCTCTTTATGTGGTAGTTTTGTCTCTTTTTGTAGTGATTGTGCATCTTATAGAACAGATTTTGCTTCTTTTAGCAGAGATTTTGTGGGTTTGGGCCTCTCTATGTGGTAGTTTTGTCTCTTTTTGTAGTGATTTTTACATTTTAAGGAATGGATTTTGCTTCTTTTAGCAGAGATTTTGTGGGTTTGGGCCTCTCTATGTGGTTGTTTTGTCTCTTTTTGTAGTGATTTTTACATTTTAAGGAATGGATTTTGCTTCTTTTAGCAGAGATTTTGTGGGTTTGGGCCTCTTTATGTGGTTGTTTTGTCTCTTTTTGTAGTGATTTTTACATTTTAAGGAATGGATTTTGCTTCTTTTAGCAGAGATTTTGTGGGTTTGGGCCTCTTTATGTGGTTGTTTTGTCTCTTTTTGTAGTGATTGTGCATCTTATAGAACAGATTTTGCTTCTTTTAGCAGAGATTTTGTGGGTTTGGGCCTCTTTATGTGGTAGTTTTGTCTCTTTTTGTAGTGATTTTTACATTTTAAGGAATGGATTTTGCTTCTTTTGGCAGAGATTTTGTGGATTTGGGCCTCTTTATGTGGTTGTTTTGTCTCTTTTTGTAGTGATTTTTACATTTTATGGAATGGATTTTGCTTCTTTTAGCAGAGATTTTGTGGGTTTGGGCCTCTTTATGTGGTTGTTTTGTCTCTTTTTGTAGTGATTTTTACATTTTATGGAATGGATTTTGCTTCTTTTAGCAGAGATTTTGTGGGTTTGGGCCTCTTTATGTGGTAGTTTTGTCTCTTTTTGTAGTGATTGTGCATCTTATAGAACAGATTTTGCTTCTCTTAGCAGAGATTTTGTGGGTTTGGGCCTCTTTATGTGGTTGTTTTGTCTCTTTTTGTAGTGATTGTGCATCTTATAGAACAGATTTTGCTTCTTTTAGCAGAGATTTTGTGGGTTTGGGCCTCTTTATGTGGTTGTTTTGTCTCTTTTTGTAGTGATTTTTACATTTTATGGAATGGATTTTGCTTCTTTTAGCAGAGATTTTGTGGGTTTGGGCCTCTTTATGTGGTTGTTTTGTCTCTTTTTGTAGTGATTGTGCATCTTATAGAATGGACTTTGCTTCTTTTAGCAGAGATTTTCTTTCCTTGAAGTAACCGTGTCCTAAAACCCAAACACTGAGCTGAAACAGCTTAAAAACCTCTTTAGGAGGGACTTTTCCTCTGTGGTGTTCCGTCAGATTGAGTGTAAACAAACAGGCCTGGTTAGAGAGCGTGGGTTCTCTGTATTTATGCTGACCTCTGATGTAAAACCTGCTCGCTGATATTGCGTTTGGTGAAACTAGCCTGGTCCAGCGCTGACCTTTGCCTGCTCTAATCCTCGCTGTGTTTCCCTCGGATTGCTTCCTGCAGGGGAAAGGGGTTAATCGTGGCGCTCGGGGCAGATTTGTGACTGACTGGATTAAGTGGGGCTCAGAGTGTTGGACACTCCACTAATCTCCAGCCTCCCTGCTGGCCGCCAGCGAGGCAACGAGCCGCCGCTTTATTCTCCCATTGATCCCACCGTGGGCTAGTGATTGATGGATGCACACAGATTATACTTTTTATTTATATTCAGGCTCCACATGAGGAGCTCCACTCCCTCAGAAACCCTGCTTTATGAGGCCACCGTGTTGATTCAACACTTTACAACAGTTCAGGAGTCAATGATTAGCAGGAACCTCCCAGTGTTGAACTTTAACGAGTCTCAGAGTTCTTCAGGTTCACTCTATAGACTGACTGTCCAATGGGAGCCCAGCAGGAGGTCAGGTGACTTCGTAGATTAACGTAGTTTATGATGGGAGGAGGTCGGGGTGGATGGACGGGTCAAAAACAACTAAAAGACAAGACATGATTGTTGTTTCCTTTCAGTTTTCTGCTTCACCGTGATCAACCTTAACCCTCCTGTTGTCCTCATTTACAGGCAACAAAAAATATTGTTTCTTTGTCTCAAAAAAATCCAAAAATTCTGCAAAAAAATTCCCCAAATGTCTGAAAATTTGCAAAACCTTTAGGAAGAAAATTCCAATAATTCCTTAAAAGTTTCTCTTGAAAGTTTTATTTTAAAAAAATCCCTCAAATTTAGCAAGAAAATTCTTTTAAATACTTTCAAAAAATGAATAAAAATCTTTCAAAAAAAAAAAATCCTAAAAATATCTAGTGATTCCATATATATCAGTAAAACTTCTAATGTTTTCTTGAAGAACTTTCACATAAAAATCTACCAAAATCCTGCAAAATTCGGTGGATTTTGGTTGATTTTTTTCTGAATGTTTCTAAGAAACATTTTAAACATTTCTTTTTTTCCACCATAAAATGTTCAAAGATTTCCCAGAAATGTTGAAAATGTGGACATCAGAAATTTCACTGTGAAAATATATATTTTTTCCTACATTTTCAAACTTTAAAACGGGTCAGTTTTGACCCGCAGGACGATACCAAGGTTGATAAAGTATTGATCTGAGCTGGAGATCTACAGATTATTGGTTCGTTGTTTTATCACAGCAAACAGAAGAGAACATGTTGTTGTCACATGATGCTCTGATGTCATCACTCGTGTCACTATTATAACCAGGGGGGAGTATCGGCAGCACCTCGCCAAACCATACGCATCACGAAGGATCCCCATACTGCCACATTCACCGGATTTAACTTGAAAATGAGATGAAAACGCTTGTTGCTGGACATGTGCTTCAGATGATGTTGGTCATTCAGAGGACAATTCAGTCCAAACTGTTTGCATTTTATTATGAACTAAACCAAACCAAGTGTTGTCACATCCAAAAAGTGATGCAAACAACGTGTTTGTTTCTGGATTTGGTTGATTGTTTCTTCCTGGTGGCGTCATCTCTACTTAAAACCCTTCTAACGAGTGAATTATTGTTTAATATTACTGTAGACACAATGGATTTTTAATGGAGAACATTTTTGGAGTATTTTCTTTGTGTTTTTGTGTCTGATGGTGAGTTTGGCTTGTTTTTGTTTTGATATTGCACTTTCTTGGTGATGACTTTTCATCTTGTGGTAGATTTTCCTTCTCAGCAGAGATTTTGTTAATTCTTGTGGTGGTGACTTTGAAGTGTTTTTGTGTTGATTTCGAGTCTTTTTGTGGATTTTACTTCTTGTTGTGGTGAGTTTTAGGTTTTTTGTTGTAATTTTGCACCTTTTTCAGGTGATTTTGCAATTTTGTTTTGAGGATTTTGCATCTTATGTTAGATTTTACTTCTTTTAGTAGAGATTTTGCAGATTTTGCCTCTATTTGTGGTGATTTTGCATCTTTGCCTCATGACAAAAACAATCTCGAGAACACAGATTTACATTTCCAATCCTGTAGGTTTCCAATCTGCAGCTTTCTGTTTCATTGTTTTTATTCCTAGTTTGAAAACGTACGCTCGAATTACTCTAATATTCCATCTTTTTCACAGTGTTTGTGCAACATCTCAGGTGAGAAACTGTGATCGTAGGGAGAAACTGGGATGATTTTCATGGAAGAAACTTGTAAATATTTATCTAGAAGTGACTTTTAATGGTTTAAATCAGCAGCAGGAGAGAAACTTCCTGCGTCTCTTAGTGTAAATGACGACAGTTTGTTTAAAACTAGGGCTGGGCGATATGGCCTAAAAAAAATCTCAGATTTTTTCCCAAAAAATCCCGATTCACGATTTATCCGTTTCTTTTTTCCCCCTACCTAATCTCCTCACGCCGGAGTCCAGTCTACTTAATGCAAATGAGCTGCAGCCCTCTCCAGGTAAACACACCTGATCGCAGCTAGAAATGCGCCGCATGCGGCATGCGGACATTCCACACATCGTGAAACTGTCCTCAAACTTCTAAACTAGGCGTCAGTGACCTAAAACGAGGACAGATTCAGCTGCTGCAGATTATTTCTGCCTCAAATGCTTTCAGGTTTTTTTCCAGTAATTTTCACCTTTTTGAGGTGATTTTGCAATTTTGTTGTGAGAATTTTACATTTTGTGTTAGATTTTGTTTCTTTTCTGTTGTGATTTTGCATTTATTTTTAGGTCTTTTTTGTGGTGATGTTGCTTATTTTTGTGGGGATTTTGCTTTTTTGTTTGAGGATTTTGCATCTTATATTAGATTTTACTTCTTTTAGCAGGGATTTTGTGGATTTTTGATTTCGTTGTGGTGAGTTTTAGGTCTTTATGTCGCGCCTTTTAGCCTTTGCAGGGATTTTACAACATTTTTTGGGTGACTTTTAGGTTTTTATGTGATAGTTTTGCTCCTTTTTGTAGTAATTTTGCAATTTCTTTGTGAGGACTTTGCATGTTGTGGTAGATTTTATGTCTTTTAGACAAAATTTTGTCTCATCTTCTGAATTTTGCATCTTTTTTTGGTGTGATTTTGAGTCTCTGTGGATTTTGTTTCTTTTTGTTCTGATATTTAGGTCTATATGTCGAGCTTTTCAGTCTTTGCAGTGATTTTACAACATTTTTTCGGTGACTTTTAGTTTTTTGTGGTGGTTTTGCATCTTTCTCTCCCACACCGTCTCCTGTTTGAGTCATCTTACTGGACGTTTCATTCACTTGGATTAATGTCCTGCAGCTTTAACTTGAAGTCGTTCCTCTAAAAGACGTCTGAAACCAGTTTGTGTCCCAGATCTGGACTCAGACATTTGGCCTGGTTGATTATTCTGATGGGTTCCGGTGTGAGTCTGTGTGTTTTCGCTGCAGCTACGTGCTACGTGCTAACGGCCGCCGCTGTTTTCTGGGTGAAACTTAACACTTGAGCATGTGTCATCCGGTCAGGCAGATGGACCAACGGCAGCAAACAGCCGGAGAGGAGACGAGGCTGCACATCGGACCAACACCAGCATTGTTCAGGAACGACGCCTCCTCAGTCTGAGACGGTAGAACACTGAAAAACCACAAAAAAATATGACGCCTCCTCAGTCTGAGACAGTAGAACACTGAAAAATCACCAAAAAATACGACGCCTCCTCAGTCTGAGACGGTAGAACACTGAAAAATCACCAAAAAATACGACGCCTCCTCAGTCTGAGACGGTAGAACACTGAAAAATCACCAAAAAATACGACGCCTCCACAGTCTGAGACAGTAGAACACTGAAAAATCACCAAAAAATACGACGCCTCCTCAGTCTGAGATGGTAGAACACTGAAAAATCACCAAAAAATACGACGCCTCCTCAGTCTGAGACGGTAAATCACTGAAAAATCACAAAAAAATACGACGCCTCCTCAGTCTGAGATGGTAGAACACTGAAAAATCACCAAAAAATACGACGCCTCCTCAGTCTGAGACAGTAGAACACTGAAAAATCACCAAAACATACGACGCCTCCTCAGTCTGAGATGGTAGAACACTGAAAAATCACCAAAAAATACGACGCCTCCTCAGTCTGAGACAGTAGAACACTGAAAAATCACCAAAACATACGACGCCTCCTCAGTCTGAGACGGTAGAACACTGAAAAATCACAAAAAAATACGACGCCTCCTCAGTCTGAGATGGTAAATCACTGAAAAATCACCAAAAAATACGACGCCTCCTCAGTCTGAGACGGTAAATCACTGAAAAATCACAAAAAAATACGACGCCTCCTCAGTCTGAGATGGTAGAACACTGAAAAATCAAAAATCATGTTTCATTTCTACCTCATCTGTTGGACTTTTACTAGTTTTACTGCTTTTAACATCCATGAAACTCACCAACCTGCAGCTGTAGAGACTGAACTGGTGACTCGTGCTGCAGGGATTTGAAATTTTATTGTAAGGATTTTGCATCTTATGGTAGATTTTTCTTGTTTTAGCAGAGATTTTGTGGATTTTTGTGGATTTTTCATCTTTCTTGTGGTGATTTTGCATCTTTTTGTAGTGACTTTGCATTTTTGTGTGGGGATTTTGCATCTTATAATAGATCTGGCTTGTTTTAGCAGAGATTTTGTGGATTTTTGCTTCTTTTTTGTGAGGAATTCAGTATCAGAATAAGAGATTCTTTATTAATCCTTGAGGGGAAATTGCTTCATTTAGCATTTTGTGGTAAATTTTTCATGTTTTAGCAGACATTTGGTCTCTTTCTGTGTATTTTACATCTATTTTTGGGGTGTTTTTGCATATTTTTATTGTCATTTGACATATCTTTTTATGTTGATTTTGAGCCTCTTTGTGGATTTTACTTTTTTGTGGTAATTTTCAGGTCTTTTTTTTACTGCTTCTTAGTCTTTGCAGTGATTCTTCAACTTTTTTGTGGTGACTCTTTTTGTGAGAATTTGCGCTTTAGATCTCTTTGTAGTGATTTTAGCATTTTTGTTTGAGGACTTTGCATCTTATGGTAGATTTTGCAAATTTTAACAGAGATTTTGTGGATTTTTGTGTCTTTTTGCTGTGATTTTTGCTTCTTTTTTGTGAGGAATTAAGTATCAGAAATACTTTATTGAACCTTCAGGGGAAATTGCTTAATTTAGTATTTTATTGTAGATTTGACGTCTTTTAGCAGAAGTTTTGTCTCATTTTGTGGTGATTTTTGTTGTTTAGTTTTTTGGCGAGGACTTTGAATCTGATGGTAGATTTTTTTTGTTCTTTTCTTCTTTTAGCAGAGATTTTGTCTCTTTTTGTGGATTTTGCTTTTTTCTTTATGGTGATTTTTCTGTCTTTTTTGTGGTCATTTAGCATTTTTTTGTAGCGATTTTGCATTTTTGTGTGAGAATCTTGTATCTTATGGTAGATTTAGCGTCCTTTAGCAGAGATTTTGTCTCTTTTTGTGGATTTTGCTTTTTTATTATGGTGATTTTTCTGTCTTTTTTGTGGTCATTTAGCATTTTTTGTGGTGATTTTGTATTTTTGTGTGAGAAGGAATTTTACTTCCTTTAGCAGAGATTTTGTGGATTTTTGCTTCTTTACATGGAGGTTCAATGTGTTCATGTGTGACTTAAGTTTTTATATGGTAGTTTTGCATCTTTTTGGAGTGATTTTTACAATTTAATGCTAGGACTTTGTATGTTGTAGTACATTTTTATTGTTTTAGCAAAGATTTTGTCTCTTTTTTTGGATTTTGTGTCTTTTTCCTGAGGATTTCTCGGTCTTTATGTAGGGGTTTGAGTCTTTGTCATCATTTTACAACATTTTTATGGTGACTTTTAGGTTTAATGTGGTACTTTTGCGTCTTTTCTCGGGATTTTGCAGTTTTTTGTGAGGACTTTGCATCTTATGTTAGATTTTCCTTCTTTTATGTGGCGACTTTGTGTATATTTGTGTTCTTGACGTGTTTTGTGATGATTAATGTAGTTTCAGACAACCAGAAACCCTCTCTGCTCGGCCTAGATGATGTCCCCCAGCAGTGATGGAAGCCGTTTTAGACTTTTCTGTCCCTTCAGTTCTTCTCTTTGCTCGTTAATTAGCTCCATGTTGATGGGTGAAGTCGGACCAAATGAGGTCTGTGGAGAGTCGTAGCCTGCAGCTTCTCTGCTGCCGGGAGGTTTTTACTGCAGCCGGCGGCTACCATGAATAGCTGAGCTCTCTGATGACTTCACACCAGAAAAACCACAATGTCCACCTCACTTCTGCAGGTTTACTTCTTTTCTTCTGCTTCTGTGGCTTTTTGTTGGCAGTTAAAGTGTTTTGTGGAGCTCAGGTTTGGATCCCAGAAGACCGAAACACTCAGACATTTTATCTCTGCTGACATGAATTCAACCAAATAAAGTCGAGGTGGACTGAAATCACAGCAGATCTTTCAGCTTTACACGGAGGTTTAGTGTCTTTATGTGAGGATTTTAGCATTTTTTGTTGAATTTCACTTCTTTTTGTGTTGATGTTTGTCTCTTTTTGTGGATTTTGCATCTTTATTGTAGTGATTTTTAGGTCTTTTTGTTGCGATTTTCGCATTTTTCTTTGAGAAGATGTCAGATTTTGCTTCCTGTAGCAGAGATTTTGTGGATTTTGTGTCTTTCTATGGTGATTTTGTGTCTTTTTGTGGTGATTTTGCATCTTTTTGTTGTAATTTTGTGTCTTTTCCTGAGGATTTTGCATTTTATGGTGAATTTGACGTCTTTTTTGTTGATATTTGTCTTTGAATGTGGATTTTACATATTTATGGTGGTGATTTTTAGGTCTTTTTGTAGTGATTTTAGCATTCTTGTGTGAGGAGATGTCAGATTTTGCTTCCTGTAGCAGAGATTTTGTGGATTCCTTTTTGTGGTAATTTTGCATCTTTTTGTCAGATTTTGCATCTTTTTGTGGTGATTTTGCATCTTTATTGTGGTGATTTTTAGGTCTTTTGCGTGATTTTGCATTTTTGGATGAGGATAAGTCAGATTTTGTTTCCTTTAGCAGAGATTTTGTGAATTTTGAACCTTTCTGTGGTGATTTTTGCTTCAGAATCAGAAATATTTCTTGCTTCATTTTGTATTTTGTGATGGATTTTAGCAGAAATTTGATCTCTTTTTGTGTATTTTACATCTACTTTTGGGGTGTTTTGCATCTTTTTGTTGTCATTTGACATTTTTCTGTTGATTTTGAACCTCTGTGGATTTTTACTTATTTTTGTGGTAATTTTCAGGTCTTTATTTACTGCTTCTTAGTTTTTGCAGTGATCATACAACACTTTTGTGGTGACTTTTAGATTTTTTTGTGGTAATTTTGTGTGTTTTTGTGAGGATTTTAGCATTTTATAATGAATCTGACATCTTTTTGTGTTGATATTTGTCTCTTTTTGTGGATTTTGCATGTACTTTTGGGGTGTTTTTGCATCTTTTTGTTGTCATTTGATGTCTTTTCATATTGATTTTGAGCTTCTTTGTGGATTTTACTTCTTTTTGTGGTGACTTTTCGGTCTTTATGTGGTGATTTTGAGTCTTTATAGTGATTTTGCAACTTTTTGGGATGGCTTATGCCTCTTTTGTGGTAATTTTTAGGTCTTTATGTGGTGATTTTGAGTCTTTGTAGTGATTTTGCATTTTATTGAAGGTGTTTCTGATACCAGCGGCTGAACAAACGTCTGAGATTCTGATGCACTCTTTGACCTGTAAAATTAGATTTTAGTTGCTTTGAGTGGAGATTTGGTTTCATGCTATCGAGCAGAAAGAGAAAGACACAGAGGTTCTGTATATTTATAACTGTGGCCTCAGGTCTGTGCTGATCATATGTATATAATAAAATCTGTTTTAAAGCTGCTTTTTGGTCATCAGTGAAGTCATCGGGGGACAAAGTCTCTTTTCAGGATCTGTTTTAGTGACGCAGGGAAACAACAAGGCCTTGTTTGTGCAGAAAATACATGAAAAAAGTTTTTTTTTCTCCTTTTTGAGCTCGATTCCAACATATCTGAACCTTAAATACATCCCATAAAATAGAATTAGCTGATAGAAAGCAAATAAAGAGACGAGATAACAGAAATAAATGCTCATTTTCAGGGTTAATCTGTTATTTTTGATTTTCATTCGTGGCTGCACAGTTCTGGCCAAAAATATAGAAATAATCACCATTATTTATTTTGGTAGTTTTGCATCTTGTCGTGATTTTACATGTTTTTCGTGAGGACTTTGCATCTTATGATAGAATTAGCTTCTTTTTTGTTGTCATTTTGAGTCTCTCTGTGGATTTTGCTTTTTTGGTGGTGATTTTTAGGTCTTTATGTCGAGCTTTTGAGTCTCTGCAGTGATTTCTCAGTGACTTTTAGTTTTTTGTGTAGTTTTGCACTTTTTGGAGTGATTCTGCATCTTTTTTGTGATGATTTTGAATCTTTGTAGGGATTTAGAGCCTCTTTGGGGATTGTGGGTTTTTTTGTGGTAACATTTAGGTTTATGGATGGATGGATGGATGGATGGATGGATGGATGAATAGGTAGGTGGATGGATGGATGGATGGATGGATGGATGGATGGATGAATAGGTAGGTGGATGGATGGATGGATGGATGGATGGATGGATGAATAGGTAGGTGGATGGATGGATGGATGGATGGATGGATGGATGGATAGGTGGATGGATGGATGGATGGATGAATAGGTAGGTGGATGGATGGATGGATAGGTGGATGGATGGATAGGTGAATGGATGGATGATGGATGGATGGATGGATAGGTAGATGGATGGATGGATGGATGGATGGATTGATGGATGGATGGATGGATGGATTGATGGATAGATAGGTAGATGGATGGATGGATGGATGGATTGAAGGATGGATAGGTAGATGGATGGATGGATGGATAGATGGATAGGTAGATGGATGGATGGATGGATGGATTGATGATGGATAGGTAGATGGATGGATGGATGGATGGATTGATGGATGGATAGGTAGATGGATGGATAGGTGGATGGATGGATGGATGGATGGATGGATAGGTGGATGGATGGATGGATGGATAGGTAGATGGATGGATGGATGGATGATAGGTAGATGGATGGATAGGTGGATGGATGGATGGATGGATTGATGGATGGATTGGTAGATGGATGGATAGGTGGATGGATGGATGGATGGATAGGTAGATGGATGGATAGGTGGATGGATGGATGATGGATGGATGATGATGGATGGATGGATGGATGGATGGATGGATGGATAGGTAGATGGATGGATGGATGGATGGATGGATGGATAGATAGGTAGATGGATGGATGGATGGATGGATGGATGGATAGGTAGATGGATGGATGGATGGATGGATAGGTAGATGGATGGATAGGTGGATGGATGGATGATGATGGATGAATAGGTAGGTGGATGGATGGATGGATGGATGGATGAATAGGTAGGTGGATGGATGGATGGATAGGTGGATGGATGGATAGGTGGATGGATGGATGATGGATGGATGGATGGATGGATAGGTAGATGGATGGATGGATGGATTGATGGATGGATGGATGGATTGATGGATGGATAGGTAGATGGATGGATGGATGGATGGATTGAAGGATGGATAGGTAGATGGATGGATGGATGGATAGGTAGATGGATGGATGGATGGATGGATGGATAGGTAGATGGATGGATGGATGGATGATAGGTAGATGGATGGATAGGTGGATGGATGGATGGATGGATTGATGGATGGATTGGTAGATGGATGGATAGGTGGATGGATGGATGGATGGATGGATGGATGGATGGATGGATAGGTAGATGGATGGATAGGTGGATGGATGGATGATGGATGGAGGATGGATGGATGGATGGATGGATGGATGGATAGGTAGATGGATGGATGGATGGATGGATGGATGGATGGATGGATGGATGGATGGATAGGTAGATGGATGGATGGATGGATGGATGGATGATGGATGGATGGATGGATGGATGGATAGGTAGATGGATGGATAGGTGGATGGATGGATGATGGATGGATGGATGGATGATGGATGGATGGATGATCTATGGATGGATGGATCCTTTAGTTATCCTTTGCAGGAAGTTTTAGTAACAGTAGTTTCAGAACAGACATAAAACCACACATTTCCTCAAATAGCTTCCATGCTAACGAAGCTCAATAAAACAATGAATAAATACTGAAAAAATGCATCTTCTGGTAGATTTAACTTCTTTCAGCAGAGATTTTATGTCTTTTTGTGAGGATTTTGAATTTTGTGGTGAATTTGTGTCTTTTTGTGTTGATATTTGTCTCCTTTTGCATCTTTATTGTGGTGATTTTTAGGCCTTTTTGTAGTGATTTTGCATTTTTGTGTGAGGAGGTGTCAGTTTTAGCTTCTTAAACATGTTGAGTGAGGAGGATTCTCTGATGCTTTATTTATTTTTTTACATTTTCTTGAGCTGAACATAATAACGAACGCTGTTTTTTGTAAACTATTCCCAGTGCGGAGCTTCTGTGACGTTAAATGTGTAATTTTGTGTAAAAAGCAGCAGACTTTTATTTATTTCTTTATGTGTCTGGAAGCATCCAGTCAGTCTGAACCTTCACTGATGTGATTCATGGATCTGATCCAGCGACGATGTGTCATCGCTCTGATGGACATGTCCACGTACATGCACTGACACACACACACACACACACACACACACACACACACACACACACACACACACACACACACACACACACAGTCGTGCATTGTGCTTATCTAACATGAAGGTCAGTGTGTCTGGAGATGAATCCTCATCTTCTATTTTATTCTCCGTCTCTTCATTTCTCTGGACCACACTGACAAGCAGCTGTTTTATTATTTAATTCATTAATGTATTCATTTATTTATTTATTTACTGATTATTCCAAACCACAACAAGAACCGGACGCTTCGTTTGTACATTTTGTGGTAGATTTTAGCAGGAATTTTGTCTCTTTTTGTAGTAATTTTGCAATTTTTTGTGAGGATTTTGGATCTTATGTTCGATTTTTCTTCTTTTAGCAGAGATTTTATCTCTCATTGTGGATTTTGCATCTTTAGTGTGGTGATTTTTAGGTGTTTTTGTTATGATTTTGTGATTTTTGTATGAGGAAATGTCAGATTTTGCTTCATGTAGCAGAGATTTTATGGATTTTGCATCTTTCTGTGGTGATTTTGTATCTTTTTGTGGTGATTTTGAGTCTGTCTGTGGTGATTTTGTATCTTTTTTTGGTGATTTTGAGTCTTTTTGTGGTGATTTTGAGTCTTTTTGTGGATTTTGCTTCTTTTTGTGGTAATTTTCAGGTCTTTTATGGACTGCTTCTTAGTTTTTGCAGTGATTTTACAACATTTGTGTGGTGACTTAGTTTTTTTTGGTAATTTTGGATCTTTTTGTGGATTTTGCATTTTATGGTGAATTTGACATCTTTTTGTGTTTATACTTGTGTCTTTTTGTGGGTTTTGCATCTTTGTTGTTGTGATTTTTAGGCCTTTTTGGAGTGATTTTAACATTTTTGTGTGAGGAGATATCAGATTTTGCTTCCTGTAGCAGAGATTTTGTGGATTTTGAGTCTTTTTGTGGTGATTTTACTTTTTTTCGGGGTAATTGTGAGTCTTTTTGTAGTGATTTTGCATTGTTTTGTGAGCACTTTGCATCTTATGGTAGATGTTTCTTGTTTCAGTAGAGATTTTGTCTCTTTGTGGTGATTTTTTGGTCTTTTTGTGGCGATGTTACATTTTCTTTTATGGTGATTTTGAGCCTCTTTGTGGATTTTACTTCTTTTTGTGGTAATTGTCAGGTCTTTATTTACTGCTTCTTAGTCTTTGCAGTGATTTTACAACATTTCTGTGGTGACTTTAGGTTTATTTTTTTGGTAATTTTGCGTCTTTTTGTGGTAATTTTGCAATGTTTTTGTGAGGACTTTGAATGTTCTGGTAGATTTAACTTGTTCTAGCTGATATTTTGTGTCTGTCTGTGAGGATTTTGCATTTTTATGGTGAATTTGACATCTTTTTGTGATGATATTTGTGTCTTTTTGTGGATTTTGCATCTTTTTTGTGCTGATTTTTTGGTCTTTATGTGGTGATGTTGCGTCTTTTTGTGGTAGTTTTGCATTTCTCTGTGAGAACTTTGCATCTGAGGGTAGATTTAGCTTCTTTTAGCAGAGAACACTCGGCTTATCTAACATGAAGGTCAGTGTGTCTGGAGATGAATCCTCGTCTTCTGCCTTATTCTTTGTCTCTCTCACTAACAAGCAGCTGTTTTATTCTGATTATTCCAAACCACAACAGGAACCGGACGCTTCGTTCGTTCGTGTTGTGCTGATGCTGTGTAACTGAACCCGGCTGTCTGTGGTCCGGACACATTTTATTTATTTATTACTGGACTAAAGGCTGGTTTTCACAGCGGCGTTACACAATTTGCACGTCCACGTCTTTGTTTTGTGTCCTTTCCTGCTGATGATCGTGTGTGAAACAAGCAATCATCTCCACGTTGATCGTTGTGGTAGTTTTAACACACTTTGGATGCAATTTCGACGCCGCTTCTCGTGCTTTTTCTTTAAAAAACATGACAAAAATAGAGGTTTACGTCGACTTTATCTCCAGTGTTCAAGTATAGAAGGTTTGAAATGTCAAGCAAAGTGAATTTTAAACTAAAAAAAATGCAATAAAACAATACAAGCCCCCAACATCATGTTGTAAGGTGAGATTTTAAAAAAAACACAGACTGACGAACTGAGAAAATGGTTTCGTATGTAACATATGACCATGAAATAAAGTGAAATGAAATAAAATGAATACTTGCAATGAAAAACAATGAAATTAAATTAAATTTAAAAGAAAAGAAAAGAAAAGAATAAAAAGGGCGGCTGTGGCTCAGGTGGTAGAGCGGGTCGTCCAATGATCGAAAGGTCGGCGTTTCGATTCCCTCTCTGTCCTAGTCATGTGCTGTTGTGTCCTTGGGCAAGACACTTTACCCACCTGGCCTCCAGTGCTGCTACTCACACTGGAGTATGAATGCGTGTGAATGCTGGTGGTGGTCGGAGGTGTGGATTGGTAGCCACGCTTCCATCGGTCTGCCCCAGGGCAGCTGTGGCTACAAATGTAGTTTACCACCACCAGAGTGAGAATGTGTGAGTGAATGAATAATGGATTCATTGTGAAGCGCTTTGAGTGCCTTGAAAAGCGCTATATAAATCTAATCCGTTATTATTATTATTATTATTATTGTTATTATTAATAAAAAGAAAAAAAATACAATGAAAAAATAAATCGAATGAAATGAAAATAAATCAAATTGAATTAAATTAAATTAAATAATTTGAAAACAGTATACAGTGAGACTTAAGTAAACAAAAAGAAAGATAAAATGAAATCAAATAAAAATAAGTACAATGAAAATAAATGAAACAAAATACAATGAAATAAACATAAATTAAATTAAATAATATGAAGAAATAGGCTAAAACTAAATAAAATTAAATTAAATATATCAAATAAAAAATCACATAAAATGAAAAAAACAACATAAAATAATATAAAATAAACTAAAAATAAATGCATGCAATGAAAAAAATGCAACAAAATACAATGAAATAAAAATAATGCAATTAAAAATGATAATAATAAAATAAAATGCAATAAAATAACACAAAATTAAATAAGATAAAATAATAAATAACTTAAAATCAAACATCCATTATGACCATACAGATTTATAGATAGACGAAGGGCAAAGTTAATAAAAAACAACAAGAAAACAATAAAAAGAATAAACGAGTAAACACTGAACAGACAGAAATAGTTGTTTCCAAACCACTAATTAAAGACTGAAGGTGACTTTGACCTGATATTTTATGCAATATTTTAATAACATTTATTCATTTCATCCCCAGTTTTCCAGCATCATTATTTGGAACATATTTTCTGGATCGTCGCTGTCAGATTATTTCTGTCAGATTATTTTCCAGATCAGGTCAGAATCAGCTGATCGATCAGTCTGCTGCTCTGAATACCAGCCGCAGGACGATTTAGAGAAAAAACTTTATTCCTCCACCATCTGGATGCTGCTGGAGGTCAGGAAAACCTCCATCTTTCTTCATCCACCTTCCTCCAATTATGTAATAAAATAAATAATAAATTAATACATACAATGAAAGAAATTACATGAACAAAATCACATAAAATGAAACAATAAGATAAAATATTAAAATGAAATAAAACAAGAAAATAAAATGAAGTAACACAAAATTATATATAATATACAATAAAAAAATTAAATGTAATCCTTCCTCCTCTTCCTCCTTCCTCCTTCTCCCTGGATGTTTCCTCTTCCTTCCTCCTCTCCTCTCCGTCGGATCGATTCGTCCTCCTCTTGCTCCTCCTCTTTAGCTGGTTTCCTCCCCTTCCTCTCCGTCCTCCTCCTCTTCCTCCTCTTCCTCCTCCTCTTCCTCCTCCTGCTGCAGCTCGTCTCCTATCGATATCTTCACCTCTGTGGTTCAGAGATGATCTTCTCCCCTCCAGCCCTCATCGATCTCCTCCTCCAGCCACGGATGGAAGCACTGAGGAGTGAGACTGAGCAGTGAGACTGAGGAGTGAGACTGAGGAGTGAGACTGAGCAGTGAGACTGAGGAGTGAGACTGAGGAGTGAGACTGAGCAGTGAGACTGAGGAGTGAGACTGAGGAGTGAGACTGAGGAGTGAGACTGAGGAGTGAGACTGAGCAGTGAGACTGAGGAGTGAGACTGAGCAGTGAGACTGAGGCAGTGAGACTGAGGAGTGAGACTGAGCAGTGAGACTGAGGCAGTGAGACTGAGGAGTGAGACTGAGGAGTGAGATATAGCTGCCCGTCACGCTGCCGTAGAATTTTCTGCTCCTTCAGACTTGGTTTAAACCATAAACAGTCCATGGTTTAGACTCGTCCACTTTATCCATCACTGGTCACACAGCAGGAGAAGAAGCAGAGCTGACCTGCTTCTAGAATCACATCTCATCCTGAACCACACACAGGAAGTAGTTTATGTTTTTACATCTTTATTAGATGGAGAGAAATGGGAACTCAGAGCAGCTAAACAACAAACAAGCAGATCTGACTTTAGCTGCACTAAATCGAATCAAATAATAATAAAAACATGCAATGAAATAAAATAAATGAAATGAAAAAATAAGATAAAATAATCTAAAATAAAGTGAAAAAAGATTAAATAATTTACAATAAAATTATATATGTACATATATATATATATATATATATATATATATATATATATATGTACATATACATATATATACACACATATATACACATTCAATATCAAAAGAAAAAGAAAAAGAAATAGATTAAATGATATACAACAAAATCAAATAAAATTAATATATATAATAAAATAAAAATAAATACGATGAAAAAATTAAAATAAGATAAAATGTAAAAATAACAGAAACTAATGTCAAAAAATTAAAAAAGATGAAATAATATACAACAAAATGAATAAAATGAAAAAATAGAATAAAATAAAATAAAAATAAATACATACATTGAAAAAATAGTTTTAGCATCTGTCTGTGACATTTTTGCTTCTTTTAGTGTCATTTTTGCATCTTTTAGTGTCATTTTTGCATCTTTTACTACTGCTTTTGTCTCTTAGTGTCGTCCTAACTGTGTCATTCTGCACCAAAGACTTTTCTTCATTCTTTCTCCTTCATGTTGTTCTGTTTCCATGGAGCTGCAGGACTTTACATTGAAAAATGAACCACAGTGAGGAAAAATGAGGCAGTAGATTAAAAAAAAAAAAAAAAAACTCAAAAAGCAGCAAAAAGTTCAGAGGATTGAAATGGATGAGGAAAAAAACTATTCTGACTTTTCCGTGGCGTTTCTCCTGGTTTCTGTCTTTTATTCTTGGACAGTTTCACCTCTTAAAGTTGCTGAAATTCCTTCAAAACTGATTGAGAGAGAAACGGTAAACAAACAGCGCTGAAGCCGGCCTCGTTAGACGTTCCTGCTTCATTTGCACCTCTGAGTTTCCAATAAAACGTCTCTTGGGGGGACGTAAATACACATGAAATGCTTCCGTATGACGAGATGCTGCCAATCTGCTGCTGAAAGCTGAACCTGCAGGAGGAAGATGATGGAAAACATGATGGTGGTGACCAGGAGTTGGTTTTTTCATCTATTTATGGAGTCCGAATTCCATCAAATCAACATCATTATAGTCAACGTCCAACCTGGATCAGTTTCCATGGAGACCAGCAAACACGACGAGCTGCTTCTCACTTCTGATGGTTTGCAGGACGGGGGAACATCTAAGAGAGCTGGAGGAGGGTGGAGCTGCCATGGGGGAGGATGGTGGAGGATGGAGGAGGATGGAGGGGGATGGGGGAGGATAGAGGAGGATGGAGGAGGATGGGGGAGGATAGAGGAGGACGGGGGAGGATGGAAGAGGATGGAAGAGGATGGAGGAGGATGGAGGGGGATGGGAGGGATGGAGGAGAGATGGAGGGGGATGGAGGAGGATGGAGGAGGATGGAGGAGGATGAGGTGGGGATGGAGGAGGATGGAGGGGGATGGAGGAGGATGGAGGAGATTGGGGAGGATGGAGGAGGATGGGGGAGGATGGAGAGGGATGGGGGGGAGGATGGAGGAGGATGGAGGGAGGATGGAGGGGGATGGAGGAGGATGGGAGGAGGAGATGGAGGAGGATGGAGGAGGATGGA